>NW_017306629.1:1351428-1352160 GCF_000935625.1 Nanorana parkeri
TTATGAGATCTTCCATAGTGGATAAGCTGTTTAAGGCCTCTATGAGTGGTTTAGGCAAATGAGTTGCCTGAGAGGAGGTGGAGAGTGTTTCTATATCCTTGATGGTACTGTGGAGGAAGGCCCAAATGTGTGGGTTGGATTGAATGACTGGGAATTTGTTGGACTTTTTCTTAAATGTGGTATAGGGTACAGATGTTTCATCCCTTGTCTGGGGATCTATCGACGACATCGTTTCGCTTGTATTCCCTTCTTCCAATAATTGCATGAGATCTTTTAGTGCTCGAAAATCTTGTATGGTATAACCTTCCCATCTGGATTGTTCCATTCTCAATTGATTGTTTGATACTGTATTTTTGTCATACATGACTTTAAATAGTAGGTTTCTAGCAAACAGGTGTAAGTCCTTTATCACCTCGAAATGTTTTAGGTTATCTGTAGGGCAAAAGCTAAGACCCAGTTTCAATACCTGTAGTTGAGATTCATTTAGAAAATAGCCTGAAAGGTTCACTATTTCCAATTGGTTCTCACTAGAAAGGGGTCTAGATTCCCCGTTCGCCTGGTGTCCGGTGTCGTGGCCCCTAAAAAATTAACAGAGTGAGTACCCAGGTGTATAGCCTCAAGTGAAAGAGAATTGTGGTCCCTAGGATGACGTGCCTCTTCATGGTTTGCTATAAGATGTGTCGATAAAGTGATATCTGCTCCTTGCGTGTGAGAGCGTGGTAAGGGTGTGTG
>NW_017306630.1:0-1175 GCF_000935625.1 Nanorana parkeri
CAAATGCGAGCTGGCGAGTGGAAATTTTGAGCCCTGCTCTACACTACCTACATTCAAGAACAAGCTGCCTCCAAGAAAGCAGAAATAGAAGCCCTACAAAAGGAAATGTAATCAGGCTACAGCAGAAGCATGGTATTGCGTATGTTGGTGTGAGCCTGAAGTGATGAGGTAGGCTTTCCCTTGCAGCTCTTATCTGAGCACCCCTGAAGGTGGAAAAGAAGGTGTACGGACAGAGAGGGGACTGAGTGCCTGTAGCTGATGCAGATGCTGATGACACCAGAGTTAATGACACAAATGACTAGATACTGGGAATAGCTGAAGAATCTGACCACCAGGGGAAGATGACAGCAGCGGGTAGTACAGCACCAATGTGGGTAGCTGAAGCAGAGCCGTAGATAAGCCAGGTCAGTATCTTGTGGGTAGCAAGGTACAGACTCATGAGGCATAATGGAGTCAGGGGAAGGACGGGTCAGTAACTTGCGAGCATAACAGTTCCAGATCAGAAGGCAGAAGGATGGTCACAGGACAAGAAGGCAGGCAGCAAACAGCGGAGTCAGACGTCAAGATGCGTCAAGCACAGATTCAAGGAAGAATGTTTGAGAAGGCGGAGGCATAACGCTGGCAGAAAAACTTTCTTGCCTCCTACTCCTGACCCAGAGGCTGATTAACTAAGTGAAGGATACTTAGATACCTACTGCCATGTTGTGTAATGTTACTAATGAGTTCAATTTGTTTTGTTTTTTTTCTCATTTGTTTTGTTTTATGGGAAATGTGTAATGTTTTACTATATTCTCTTGTGGGTTGTGGCAAATTGTAATGATTTCCTTGGTTACGGGCACTGTACATGTTGTCACAGAGAGCAGAAAGTGGCGTGGCACCCACCATGCTGGCAGTTAAACTGTGACCTGGGAGAGTTGGTGTGTTTGTGACTAGAAGAAGAGGGTAGAGGATGGACCCTGAGGTGCTGCCACACTAAGGGGTCTATTCATGAAGCTGCCGAAGGATCTGGCCGTAGCTTCGGCCGATCCTTCGGCTAGCTTCGGCCCCAGGACCCCTTCGGTTCAGTAGAACCGAGGGGGTGCTGTACGGGCTATTCACAATAGCCCGTACAGCTCCCGATCATTGCCGAGCGGCTCGGTCGAGCTGATCGCATATGCATCGGCTCGGCCGAGCCG
>NW_017306630.1:2045-2293 GCF_000935625.1 Nanorana parkeri
AGCCGATGTACGGCTGAAATCAGCCGTACCAGCCTGAAGTGAATAGCCGAACAGTGTTCGGCTCACTTCACTTCTGATCGGTCATTCACTCGGCTGCCCTCGGCAGCTTTGTGAATAGACCCCTAAGGGCCTGTTCACATGATTTTCAGGTTCGGATCAGGTGCGGATCTGCAGACGCGGTGCTACTCATGCAGTGCGTTTTTGATGCGTTTTCGGTCTGGATGCTGACAGTTCTTTTTTTTTTTTTT
>NW_017306630.1:2337-9676 GCF_000935625.1 Nanorana parkeri
TTTTTTTTGATGCACATTTTTAAACTGTGTGTGGCGGGGGTCGTAGAGCATTGGCGCATGCTCCATCAATCCGACGAAACGCTCAATGTCCAGGACCATGTTAGTCATGACTGCTGGTTTTCCCTCTGATGCTCCACCACAACCAGGAAGTCCAACGATGATGACATCATAAAAAGTGGAGCAAGAATACTTTTTTTTTTGCTTAGCTGCATTGCGTTCCGTTTTCGTTGCGTTTTTGACGCGTTCGTGCGTTTCCTGACCAGACTAAATGTGACATGCAGTATTTTTTCAGTCAGGAACGGACTGCGCACGTGAGAACTGTAGCCCATAAAACACATAGGGATACATTGGGATGCATACTTAGTGCAGGAGCGTACGGATCAGGTAAGCACAGAATACGGATGTCGTGTGAACAGGCCCTAAGTCCTCATTCACACAAGCCCGTTCAGATCCGTGCAGCGTGCATGGCTGTATTGGGCCGCTCCCTGGAAGGACAGGTGCTGCGTGTGATTGTATGCAGCAGCCTGTTCTCTATGGGCGTACGCCGCCGGGTGTCCCTGCTCGGACGCAGACAGGATCCATCTTGTCAGTGTACGAGTACGGACACCCGCAGTTCAGGTGATCATACAGCCGCATACTTTCGTAGAGAAGAACAGCCTGCTGCGCACAAATCACATGCAGGACCTGTCCTTCCCGGGAGTGGCCCGATACAGCCGTGCATGCAGCACGCATATGTACGGGCCGGCTGTTACTCGTGTGAATGAGGGCTAAATGTAAGGACACTACTCTAAGAAATAACACTGCAGGTCCCTGTCTGATATGGGATACACTATTTATGGAAATAATGTATCTGGCCATCTATGGACATACTGGCAATCTGTGCTTTCCTGCCTGCATATAAAAAGGGTTCTTCTCCTCATACAAGCTAAGTAAATAAGACTCTGCTCATTACCACTCTGCCTGGAGTTATTCATTAAAAGGACCACAAAGAGGCAAACAATACAGTATCAGAACACTCTGGCTGTGGAATTGATTTTCTTTCTCTTTTTTTTTTACAATGTAACATAGGTTTAGCAAAAAAAACAGCTTTAGCAGCAATACAGCTTTTTCATGTGGTAATAGGCCCCCTTTGACCAGCAGATAGCAATTGGCCAGCAGCTCGCAAGGGCTGTCCATGTTCTAACTAATGCAAAACTGTCCTGCCAATTTCTAACAAACTGTTAATAAGGGCTCGTTCACACCAGTTGCAGTGACTGGTATTTTTCTGCACTGGATCAACGCCAGTCACTGCAAGAGCACACAGAAAACAATTCTGTGTGCCCTGTTCACACTACAATTCTGGTGTGATGTGCAGTGTAGTTTGGGAAAATGCAGACATGCTATGGATGTCACCAGAGAGCAATGCAGCACACACACAACACTGGTGTGTGAAGACCTTTAAATGTAATGTACACTTTGTATACTGCCAATAAATTAAAATAAAAAGTAAACAGTGTCTTGTGTAATGGTGTCATGCCTAATAATTTAAGGCACCACTACATACCGCAGCCACGTAGCAGCCACCAGCCGCATGCTAAATTGGAGAATTTTAACATGTAGCCGGTGTAAAACCAGCTCTAAGAATTAAGAGACTGCAGATGATACAGCAGTCTAAAACTGGCCAGGAACATTTTCCCCCTCATTTCTAATAAGGGAGATTTGGCCAAAATGTGCAGAAAAGGAGTGCAGACAGGGACTTGCAAGACTTAGGAGACTGCAGATGACACGGCAAGGAAAAATTCAGGAGTAGCTGGACAATTTTAAATGGCAAGGATGGACCCAAATTTACTAGAGACAAAAAGCACAGGCATTGACTTTATTTACAAGAGTTAAAATACTGCAGAGGACACAGCAGTGTAAATGGGGCCAGTAGCAGGACAGCTTTAATTAGGGATAATAGGCCTGGTGTATGTCCAACTTATATTTTATCTATGGGGATCGAGGGAGGGGGGTGTGCGGTGAATGTGACTGATATAAAATAAGGTGGCTTAAGTGCGAATTGTTCTTGCACTTAGTTTTTGCTTCTCTTCCAAAGGATGCAACTGCGTTCTGCAGACAAAAGGCAGATCCAAGAACAGATGGTCAGTAACAAGTGAATGCTGTGCCACAAACTTTAAAAAAGAGCCCTAAAGGTGCACCAAATAGAATTTTCAGATCAAAACTGAAACCGAAAATATTGTAAGGCTGAAACCGATTTTTTTTTCTAACCTTTTTTAAACGCAGGGAGGTCCGGCGCGCCTTATGGAGCACTCGACAGACTGTAGCTTCTGACACAGCTTCTATGACAGAAGCTGTGACAGAAGCTGCAGTTAGTGACCGCTGAGACAGGTGGCGCTGTGATTACAGCGCCACGGTCTCAGTGATCACACAGAGCAGACGAAGAAAGTCCGTTCTTCGCCTGCTCTATGGTGATCTCCATCGTCGCCGCTGCTCGGTTTTAATACGAGTGATCTCATTAGATCACTCGTATTAAACGAGCAGTGGCTCCTACTGCTGAATACGATCGCCGCCGCCGCTGCTCGGCTTTAATACGAGTGATCTCATTAGATCACTCGTATTAAACGAGCAGTGGCTCCTACTACTCGCCCGGCGCCCGAAACTGCATGTCTCGGGCGTCGGGATTCGCTCCATAAGACGCAGGCACATTTTCCCCCTCCTTTTGGGGGGAAAAAAAGTGCGTCTTATGGAGCGAAAAATACGGTATTTCAATTTATTTTATTATTATTTTTACTTTACTGTTGGGGGCTTTGGTGAAATATCAGGGGTCTAAACAGACCCCTGATATTTCCCTTTTGAAATACAAAAATAGGTTGAGGACACAGAATCCTAAATCTCTTTTTCTGCAGCCCCTGTTGTGAATGAACAGAAAGTTTCTATAATGAGTATTCATGAATGAACAGGAAGTGATGTAGAGCACTCCCTATTAAATCATAATTGGGGACACAGTAAGCATACTATGTCCTCAATTATTTACAAACACTCAGCGATCATCCTGACTCCTCTGCTCTCCATCCTGACTAGCTGTCACAGGAGGCTGAGCGGGCTGTGCGGGGAGGAGAGCTCAGCCTTCTGTGACACTGCTGACAGCTGACTCCTCCCCTGTACCACCCCTGTTACAGCTCCTCCCCCCACCGCTCTCCATCCTGATTTGTTTGTCACAGAAAGCCGAGTGGAGTCAGTGCGGAGGCGGCTGGGGCCTCCTGTGACACCACTGACAGTGATCTCTTCCCCACCCTGATCGGCCTCCTGAGACTTTCTCCCCTCCCTGCTGGGAGCTGCTGTGTGTCAGTCGGGGTGGGGGGGGGAGAGAAACTAGGGATGTACTGCATTGTGGCTGAAATTTTGGTGCATCCCTACTATAAACATAAAATAAAAAAAAAACCAAAAGAATGAAAGTTCCAAAACACCATCCCTGAAACAAAAGCCCATTTTTTAAAGAGCAGCCTAGAGAGAGAAAAAAAAGCAGTTTACATTTAAAAAGGCCATATCCATATACAACAAAAACCCAATATATCCCCTCTCCCAAAACAAACGCTCGTTGAAGCAAATAAAAATTGCTATGGCTGGGTCAACACCTAAAAGTAACTGCTGAGCTCAAATCAACCACAAATTAAAATCAAAGAAAAAAGCCACTAATAAACTAATAATAAGAACAAAATGCAGCAAAGAGCTAGCAATCAGAATTAAAGTACAGTTTCCTAACTGATTGTAACTATACAGTTTGTCAGCTTTCCCTAAATCAGCTTCCAATACTCTGACACTATGGCTGCTCTGCGTCCTCCCTTTTATAGTGAGAGGCCTGCTCATACAAAAGCCCCCTTATAGGTCCTTCTAAGCCTGCTGGCCATAGTTTAAAGGCCAAACAGTGAATTGTGCGGACCCCACCCTGTTTCCTTTTTCCTCATTGCGCAGTACACTTTGTTTACAAAGTGGGGTGATGGGATCCTCCTCAGATTACATACCAGTGCCTTATCCAGGAACCCCTGTCCTGAACCATACCAGGCCACATGCTCTCAACATTAGGAGGATAACTTGCAAGGAGGAAGGCCAAGCCTCCCCTCCCTTGCAAAGCATCTTGTTCCCCTGTACCCCATGAAGTACTGGCATCAGCTGGAGGTTCAGGTGAGCAGGTGAACTCTCCAAATCTGGCCAGTTTGTTTGCCAAATTATGAACAGTCTGGGTTCTGGTCGAACTTAACACGATGCTCTTCCCTAGGGCAAATCTCAACACCTAATATGCACAAATCTGTTCCAGGTCAACACTTCACCATTTAGTGAGTAAAAGGTTTTGATGACACTTCCCATACAGGTTCCATTCAACTCCAAATGCCCTGTGTCAAAGCAGCCATTCCTGCACTTGTCCAACAAATAAGCCAACCATCCTATATCAGTCCTTCATACTGATATAGCACAACCACTTAAAGAGCATGTAAAAAAAATCTAGTGGGATTAGCTGAAAATTGTATGTACTTTGCAATTATTTAAATATGTGCAAATGAGCATACTATGTTAAACAGAACATTGCTATTATTAAAGGCAGACTGTCCCAATTGTCCACATTCCATACGGCTGTTTCTGTTTAGAATCTGTACTTCAACACATGATTACCTTATTGTGAATTCAGAGGATAATCTGGAATGCCTTTCCATATATTGCATTTATCTTGCTAAAATATAACTCTACTTTCTCCCCAGGGTGTGTGTATTTTAGTCACTGGTGATATCACACTGTGTATATTACATATTATTCTGGGAGCGAGTGAGAAATTGCTAACAGCACAGCAAACTGATTAACTACAACATCTTGTGGGTGGGTATAACTAATGCTCCACATATATACCGTTGTCTACATCAGAGAGTTGCCTGTATTAAGCACTGGGAAGCCTTGGTACTTTTACACCATATTGCATTGCAGTATGGGCTCCAACACTGAAAACAAATTCTCCTGCAGTTTTTGTTTCTTACCGCAGAGTACTGTGACCCACACTGTGTGTTGTGGTGCACTGTGTGTTGGTGTTCCATTGGGGTTCTATTCAAAATGAATAGCAAGGCACATACACATCGCAGTGCAGATACTGCATGTGTTACCACAGCGCTTTGGGGTCTTTGCCTTGGGGTCTTTAAGCGATTGTATTGAAATTGATGGGTTTATGATAATGCTGATGTCGTCTATATATAAATTTTGGGTGTGGCCAGTACAATCATAATACAGATTTTATAGGTCCTTATATGTAAATAAGCAGTTTGGTCCTCCTGTCATAGATAGGGAGAGACAAGGGTAAAAAAAAAGATATGTGGAAAATATATGTAGTGTTGTAGATATGTAGTGTTTCTTGAACATTTACTATCACAATTATGAGGCGTTGCTCACACGTGCGTTTGCGCACATTCATGCAATGTACAAAAAGCAAGTGTCATGCTTGCAGTGCCATTACTTGTTAATGGCACCCCAAACGGGTCAGAAAAAATGCATGTCTTGGCGTACGCATTCCATAATAGAAGTCACCAGCACTCGATATGTGCAAGAAGTAAAGCACTTTTTATTAAATTGTCACATGCGTCACGTGATTTCGGATTATCGATTGGCGTACGCATTAACACATGACAAACACATGAAGACACGTTCAGCCTGCAGTGCGGGGAGGAGAGCTCGGTCTCATTTGACAGCTGACTCTTCCCCCTTGCCATCGGCTCGGTTTCCAGTGACAGCTGACCAGCTGTCTCCACCCACACACCGCTCTCCTGATTTGTGCAGTCGGCTGACCGGGGCGGTGCAGAAGGAGAGCTCAGCCTCCTGTGACACGCTCATAGCGATCTCCTCCACCCGCACCTCTCCTGACAGTTTCTCTCCTCAATGCTGGATGCTGCTCTGTGTCAGAGGGGACACAGAGCAGTGCCCAGCGGGGAGGTGAGAAACTAGGAATGCATCGCTATTTCGGTTGAAAGATGGCACTTTCAGAATTTGCCAAAAGTGCCATTTTCGGCCTATATTTCGGCTGCAATTTCAATGCGTCCCTAGTTTAAAAAAAAAAGTGATAAAAATTACTAAAAGATTGTTTAAGTATTCTTCTTCTCCAATGGCTAGATCAGGCATTTTGAACTCAAACAAAGCAGTGGGCCATAGTGAAATACATTCCTACCTGTACTGTAAAAGCTGTGCCCAAAATATCAAATGATTAATTATCTATTGCCTGTAGACTCACTGCAGCTGATCTTTACGCCATTACTGACTTGCTGTTAGGGTGACACCCCCTGGTGGGGGACACGGGCTTACCTGAGGGGCGGAGTCTAAGTACCAGCCGGTCTTCACTAGAGCTTCTGATGATGGAGATGGGCTTAGCTGCTTGCTGGTACCAGGTTGCGGTCACCAGGGTTTCCCTGCCATGGGATGGTTTGTGTGTGATCGCTTCAATAAATGTTTAGACTATTGATTATGGACCCATAGTGTGCTGGTAAGAAATCTTAATGTAATGTAAACAATCTCATGGGTACCACATGAGACCCAACAACAGCAATTTGACATGTATAAGCTAGAAAACATAACCCCAAGAACTGCTTGGAGTCAAAGGGGCTCATTAATAAAGCAGTGGTATGGGGTAACAGCTGGTTTCAAAAACCTATGCGCTTTACAAATATGCTTTGCACTTCCTTTGCTTCAGGACTGAAGCATGTGAAACCCTATTCATTATAATGAATGGAAAAAACAAAGTGCCAGGAGTCATGTGACATTGCTTTCTTTCTATCTGGGAATGTTCTCTATAGCAATTATGCAGAGAGCACATCACAAAGCATTGTAGGCTCCACACTGCACTCTGAATTTTATAAATAAAATATAAAATCCAGGTGAAGTGTAGAGTCATTAGAGCAATGTGTGGACAGTGGTACCACTCTGCAACTAAAAGTCTCTAAAGTAAAGTTGCTGGCCTCTGGCTCTTTCCAATCAGATGTAAGGGGCCATATTTTGCATACTAAACTCATTTTTGTCGGCATGGTTACACTTAGCAAGCAAGAAAGCAGAATGTTCAAGCCCACATGTGTATAGTTGTGCAATACAAACACTGTATGTAATTATGCTTATGCCCCCTGACCCATCTGTGCATAAGAACCTCAAAGAGCTCCAAAAGCATAGCGTGCTTACCATTGGTAGCATTCCATATTGTGTGTTTTCTCTTCCGCGTTACCATTTTTCTATTCCACAAAGCCTAGCCAATGTCTCACACTTTGGCACTTATATATTTTCTCTCACTTGTCTGTGCACTTCACCTTATTTGTGTATTTTTGTTTTCACTCCACAGGAGGGA
>NW_017306630.1:10035-37492 GCF_000935625.1 Nanorana parkeri
GGGGGGGGGGGGGGGGGGGGTCTTCGGGCCTAACCTTTAGTCTAGGGGGAGGATGTGTGGCCATTAGGTTCCTTCCTCCCCTGATCCGGTGATCTCTCTTCGGGAGAGCCACCAACCTAGTACTCAGTGGCCAGCTTCGGCTGGCCATGAGGAATCGGTTCGTCTGGTTTCCGCCAGGTGGACACAAGTACCTTGCCCCTGTCACGAGCCTTAATCTCTGGTGGTTCAGGGAAGGGCACTGTCTCTTTGGGAGACGGACCACTTAGACACACTGTGCACTTTTTTGTTTGTGTTTTACATGAACTTTTTTTGTTCACTTTTGGGTGATCGTTGCACTTACTGTGGGCTCCCCAAAAAAATTGTTCCACTGTGTTCTCGGTTGTAATAATGGCTGTACAAGTACCACTTACTGTAATGATATCTGTACCATCAAAGCCAGTTTAATTCCCAACACCTAAACAATGAAAGCTATACATCAGTTAGATATAAAAGACACAAACGAATGCAGCTCTGTATTTATTAAAACATCAGAAGAAGTACTTTAAAAAAAATGAAAACAGTATAAGTGCCTGAATTTGACTAGTTATCAGCCTTCTGACGCGCCTGTAAAGCGGTGCTCGGGCTGGGAGAAGAAGAAGCGCAAGGAGCCAGTCAGTTGTGCTACAGTGCAAAGAGCATGCTGTTAGGAGAAGAAAGCAGAGTAACAGAGCTATACAGTCATCAGTCTGCTGCTTATCATTTCACTGTTAAATTACAATATGGGGGAGGGACGAGACCTATAAGTGTTAGTTAGCAACAGAGAAAAATCAGTTCTCCTCATCTGACTTAGTTGTGCTATGTGGCAGAGTTTTGTAAATCTTAGAACTGGATGGATAGAAATAAAACTCTTTTAGCCGATAAAAAGGTTCTTAAATATGTATTTCATATGTGTGTTTAGCTATTTGACTCGAGTTCAGTTTTAAACATATTTATTGAGTTCTAATACCTCTATAGAGGCACCCAAATAAACAGAAGAAGCAATACCACATGTAAACACCTGGTCTTCAAGTGGTTAAGCACGTGAGCTGCAATGCAGACAGGCAGTGGGGTTGGCTTACTAAAGGTATAGGAATCTCACTTAAGCTTAGGGAATGAGATGAAGTTGTGATGACTACATTTTCTTTGCATGATTGGGTAACCTTTCAGAGTGAATGTTCACTTTGTTTTTCCTTGTTCACTTTGAAAATGAACATGTGTTATTCCTTCAGTAAATGGGTCCTGAAGTAATGTATATGTGTGGGGGGGAAGTGTTGCAGACTAAGATCCAAGTATTGTTAGTCTTGTTGTCTATATTGTTACTCTCATTGCCATATATTGTCACGATAGCCCATTTACTGACCACATATTGTCACAATTTCACATACTGTATATTGTTCGCATATTGTCAATTTTGCCTGTTTATTGTCTGTATATTGTCAAGATTGCCCAGTAATGGCTGCATATTGTCGTTGTGCCGCCCCAATGGGGCATAGAATATGTTGTAGAAGTTAGTATAGATAGAAGTTTTACATAGTGTGTTTGCCTATATATTTTCTCATAGTTAAATCCATGTGTTATCCTATGCTGCCATCTAGTGGCCTTTTGTTGTAATGTACATGTTTTTCTGTAATTATTCCTCATGTGACGATGTATTTTCCCCTAGTGTACGCCCCTTCCTGCTTCCTGTGTGCAGTACTTCCTGTGTCATGGCCACAGTTACGAGCCACATGTAACAAGGACACACATGTAATCTGCACAGTACGTAGGAAAGGCATCATTTTCTGACCGCACAATACTATAACCGTTCAACTGCTGTTCCTATCATCTGCTGTAACCCTGATGTTAAAGAATAAACACCTCTTTTGAATGAATCGGTATTGACGAGTTCAGCTATCTGATGAGGATTGTCCGCAGTGAGTATATCTGCTTATACAGGCCAGGCATAGAGGTCTCAGCAAGGGATATATCTCGCTATCACAACGATCGGAGTCAGAATAGTCGTGATTGCCTGTTTGTTGTCCACATATTGTCATGATTGCCTGTTTGTTGTCCACATATTGTCATGATTGCCCATTCATTGTTGGCATACTGTCAAAATGGCCCATTAACTGTCTGCATATTGTCACAATTGCCCAATTAATGTCCACATATTGTCACTGTCATGCCTCCAGCATAGAATTTTATAATGTTTTGTTGTTATGTCTTAAGTATTTATTTTTTTACACCTAGTGGCCAAAGTGCACTATCTTAGTGTATGGACTTGTTTATTAGTGTTGAAGTGCCACTAAAAGACTTCCATCCTCCCATCATCCCTTGCTCTGAGAAGGAGGAAACTTCTTGGGAAGCACAGACTCCATTTTTAGGACTGTGTGTGAAGGACAAACATCTGCAGTAGCCCAGCCACCATTTTTTGTGCATGTTCCGTGGAGAACTTCATCTGTTTCTCTTCTTAGTGGCAGCATCACTGGTAAGACCTGGAGTTACTTGTACACAGCATCTGCCACACATTTCAGTAGTAGACAACATTTTTTATGTTGAATTCATGTTGAAAATATACAGTAAGAAATTTATGTTTTCCTTCCATTGTGATCCACATTTCCCCCACTTTGTTCTCATAATAAAACTTCAAGGTTTGCATATACTGTCTGGTTTATTGGATGAAAGGAGGGTTTAGCTGCATATCAAGCTGCACACAGGGTGGCCTGTGTAGTGAGGATAGAAAAGTAAAAAAGGGGCTACCCATCAAAGATAAGGACAAAGGATACAGGATACTGACCACACAGAAGCATGCTATCTTGTCAAAACAACTACCTGTACACAACAATATGGCAGTCTCTACATAGTCAAGCACCTTCACAAAGAAAATATGTCACAGGGTTGTGCATTTTCATACAAGACAAGGTTCCAAATCGTCAGTTCTTCTAAGTCCTTATGTACAAGTAATGCAGTCACCATCACCTGCAGAAAGGCAAAAGCTGGAAAAGCTCAAGCAACCCTATGCAGAACAGGAAATGCAGAAAAAAAGAGAGTAAATAGAGGCTGAGAAAATACAAAAATAATTCAAAACAATGCCACATAAGGCATCCCTAGAAATGCAGAAAGCCCTCCTAGAAGCAAACCTAGTGACGCTTGTTGTAAATAAGAAGCAGAAGTTGATATAGCTGAAGCAGAGGCCTTAGAATCAGCTGTATACCCAGACAGCAAATGCAGTGGATGCAGCATTGTACTTGGTCCAGAAACTGCATTCCAGCATTCCCTGAAACACACTTCAGAGTATGTCCATCCCCACTCCAAGCCAAGAAGCTGCAAAGACGACATTGAGAGGACAAACGAAAGATGCTATACAGCCTCACTGCAATGCAGTAACAATCCTCAATTCTGCAAAAAAAAGAATGCCAAGCAAATAGACAGCACGCACGACACATATCCTGCATGCAAAACTTCACGCAAGTCTTCAAATTATCCTCCAGGATCAGCCTTCATGCCACAGCGGTATGACGCAGGTCTGCTTAAACCAGAGGCCCTTAAAAGCTATGATTACACCTTTTTACCATAGCAATACACAGCCAACTTTAAGTTCTTTGTACAATGTGAGCTAGACACTAAAGGATTAAAAAAGTTCATTGATCACCCTGAAGGCTGCAGAGCCTGGCAATCTCCCTTGCAAAATGCTATTGGAGGCTTATGGTTTTTTTTGCAGTGAAGAGATAGCCCTCTTGATCAGATGGCTTGGAAACACGTCTGCTGAGTATGCTAAAGGAATCAGAACAATCAACATTAACTATTCAGAGACTGACCTTAAAATTATCTGGGACAGACGTAATGAGCGTTATATTCAGGCCCGGCGTTAGTGTAAGGCAAGTCAAGCGGCCGCTTGAGGGCGCGGAAAAATCCTGGCACAGACAGCTGCAAACATTGTTAGATGTAACGGTCCGTACGGGGCTCAGGACTTCTACTTGCAATGATCTCAGCTCCGCCCCGCCCCCTGTGCTGACTTCGGTGCCGCTCATCCCACACTGTGTCTCTAGCTGTCCCCCCTGCCTTGTGCCTTGCATGGAGCCTCACACTACCTCCTCGGGGCCACTCTCTGCACTGTGGGAGGAGCCTTCTCTCCTCACTGCCTCCTGGTCCCGAGCTGCAGGTACCATTGTGTTGTTGTTATTTGTCTCTATGCTTTGTGAATTTCAGTATGTTTGTATGTGTGTATGTCACTGTGTTTGTATGTGTGTGAATGTCACTATGTTTGTATGTGTGTGTGTGTGTATGTTACTATGTTTGTATGTGTGTGTATGTCACTATTTTTGTATGTGTGTGTGTGTCACTGTGGTTGTGTGTGTATGTTTTTGTGTGTGTGTGTGTCAATGTGGATGTGTGTGTCTGTCTTTCTCTGTGAGCTTGTAAGCCTCCTAAAGTCATAGTGCCCAATTCATAATTCATATGCAGTGTGTGAAGTGTTTTATATATAAAGTAAATAACAGAGATAACATTACTATCAGTGGCGGTACTACCCCATTCAGAAATTCATGAATGAACAGGCTGCGATATAAATCACAGCCTGTTCATTCATAACTGGGGACACATAGTACTATGGGGGTTATTCACAAAGCTGCCGAAGGATCTAGCCATAGCTTCGGCTGATCCTTCGGCTAGCTTTGGCCCCAGGACCCATTCACCGCTCAGCCCTCCTGAAACTTGTGGCTTCTCGCCGCGGACGCTTGCTCCTCCGCCCTACCCCCCAACCTTGGAGATTTTTTTTATCCCCCTACAAGCGGGGGTCAGCAGCGGGGATCCATGGAGTCACAGATCCCTGCCTGGAGCGGCTCCATGCATACTGAGCTGACCAGCCGGGAACACTTTTGTTCCGCCATACGCCTTACGTCGGTGGCAGCGAAAGGGTTAAGCTACCTATGAATTGATCAGTGTGTTTGCCATTTGTTTCACTTGTTGGATTTGGTGTGGGGACACACTGGTGAGGATTTCATAGAACAGTGGCTTAAAACCTCCTTTGAGGACAGACTGGTTTCCATCTTTTTTGCTATCGAACTGCTATTTCCTAAAAACTTCCTAACTGATCCTAAAGATGCCTCACAATGGTTGGATACACCAGGCTCTGCCTCCAATTGTCCCTCACCATTTCACCAGCCTCCATAGTTCTACTGACTCTATTACAGATATCTCCAGTCACTTCAGATCCCTACAGGTATACTCACATTTTAATGTTTATGTTCCTTACAGCACTGCTGGTCATTGGTTCTAGCCCTTTACTTCCACGTACTGCTGTTATATAACTTTGTTTTTCTCCTTTAAGATGATGGACCATAATTCAGATGCTTGATTCCTGTGTTTTTTATATTTTTGTATTCTTTATTTATAAAAGGCAAGGCAGGAAGACATCAAATGTTTAGCTATATGCAAATATATCCACTGTTTGCAAAGGTAAAAAATAATTACAAAATGGTGGCAGAAGAAACAGATCATTTGATTCCTCTTTTGATTGCTGTGGTCTTATTCTGCAGTGGTTATACTCACCAGAACTCCACGGATCCAATAACCACACTACTTCTATTCTTGTGGCTCAGATTGGAATCTTTAATCGTTCATGCGTTACGGGACACACCTTTAATAGATTTTCACTCTTAAGGTCCCCACACACTATCGTAAGGTGTGTGGAAGCCGTGCGACCTCTACTACTGTAAGGTCGCACGACTTTTAACTTACGGACATGTTCAAAAACCCACTGAGCATTGTACGATGTTCGGCGGGTTTGTGGCATGTTCGTACGATAAAAGCCGTACGGGCCAGTGTGCGCAAGCGCACACTGCCCGTTCGCCATTGCGGTCATCGGAAGCCCACCCCTCAGGGGGCGTGGCTTGCGATCATCGCAAGTACGATCTGCCTATGCAAGATAGGCAGATTGTACGTTTTTTTAAGTACCTTACAACCATCGCAAGACAAAAGTCTGGTTGTAAGGTGTGTGCCCAGCCTCAGACCTTATGTTTAAACTAGAACTGGAAGTTATCACACGTTCTCCCCACTTTGTTTTATGGTTCTTTGGTTAAAATTCTCAAATGGCTGGGATTTGGGGGCCAGGTGGGATGGGGTTCTACATTGCTTGTAATGCTTTGTTTATGCTCTTTGTTGTACTGATATATCTAGTATATGAGTCTCATGCTCTGCTACGTCCATGAGATGGTGCTTGCGCTCCATATATCTCGGATATGCTGATAACATAAATGTGTTTGACAAACTCCAGTGTCTTGGATTTCTTATTTGCAGCTGAGTTATATCCTTATAAGTTTACTTTCTACCCATCATGTCTTAGCTAAAAATCATTTCATGATGGAATGTCAGGGGGCTAAACTCCAAAAATGAAATGTTCCCTTATATTTGAGTATGTGCCCAGACACTCCCCACATGTTATCTTTTTACAGGAAACTCGCTTACAGGCTCCTAAGGTTCTAGCTCTCAAATGTGCCAAGATAGTCTCCTTCAATCCTTCCACATTTTCTTACTATGCTGGGGTCTATCCATCATTCTCGCAAAGACTGCTACCATCACTGTAAACCAATAAAAAGGATCTTCAGATGCTATGTAAGTGTAATATTTACATTTCTGGAACAGCCTTATACAGTATCCTATTCAATCTATGTATACCTCATCCCCTTTCAAAATCTTTTTATGAACTACTTAAGGCTAAGGTTCTAGAGAAAGCAGAAGATCCCCCTGATAATGGCAGGGTCTGACGTACGCGCACGGCCCGAACCCACTGTACGTCAATCACACTTGACAATATGCAATCCTGAACCGAGCGAGCCGTCACAAGGACGTGACAATAGCTCTCCCAGCCTCACCCTGAACAGAGATTTCCCAGCTTGCGGGACCACAATCTAATACCAGCAGACTGAGCGCGATCATCACTAGGGTTGGTTAACTCCGCAGTTAACCCTTTACACACCAAACAATCGCAGCCACCACGTGTTTTTTAATGAAAACATGGACCGTTCCCAGCAAATGCTGTGACCATTCAAAACACTTAAATAAAGCCTATGATACCACTGTCCAAGAATACTTTAAGTTCTTATTCGGAGCGTAGAGATAAGCTTATTGACAGGCCGCTCTGTGGGAAGAGACTGGGGAATGTTGGGAATCAGCAAGCTGTGCAACAACAGGAATGACTGATTTTTCTCTGAGCTGCATCAGGTTGAGGACCAGGCGGCTGTGTCTGGAGGGAAGTTGCTGCTAGTTCTAAGCAGAAAGGCAGAGTTATTGCCACTCATGACGAGAATTGAGTGTGCTACTTGTGAGTAGCCACACCCTGCGTGATGCCCACCAGGCACTGTACAGCCATCCCAGAGCATTGGTTTGAAAGCATATTAGTCTGTGTGCACACCTAGGGCTCCCAGAGAGTGTGAGAAGCTATCTTCTGCGTTGGTGAGAGGCCTTCTACTCGGGAAGAAATCCCTAGTTCTAGTGCAGAGTTCTCCAGAGAGTGGGAAGAAGTCATGACATTGTCCATCACCCTGTATATATAGGAACTACTGGACAGTGGCATAGGGAGATACTTTTCTGTGTTAGAGATAGAACTTGGTTAGAGATACATTTTCTCAGAGTTAGAGCCTACATGCTGTTTATGCTTCTGGCAATGATAATCCTTAAAGTCATCTAGAAAACAGAAACTCACTATTCGCAGCAGTTAGCATAGTGGTTACCTACATCACTGTGTTTTACTGTTTACAATTGTAATTAACTGTTTATTATGCATAATAAATCTGTTTACCAACAAAGGTGTGTCCATGAGTGTCAGAGCTACAAAGGCAGGTCATCCTCTTTAGGACGGAAGAACCCAATACAATCAGCAGCTCCTCTGGTTGTATCACTACAAGGGGGGTTTCGTCTGGGATCTGTCCTGATCCATTTGTGATAATCACATCGAAGAGCCAAGTCAAGATGGACCCCATTGCTGCCACAAAACAGTGTTTGGAGCTGAAATGTCAACACACGCTTCCACACATCATTCCAGTACCCGACTCATTGGCTGTTCTGTCAGGGGGAAGTGATCTCCTTCCCAACAGTAGCAGTATAGTTCTGCCTGAGAGAGGCATAATGATAAGTGCTCCTGGGATGACAAGTCACGGGTGTGTGGAAATGGCAAGGAAACACAGTGATTGTAGCCCGGCAACAGGATAGGTGCACCTGGACTTGGACACAACAGTTGCAAGTGAAAGTGTGAATGTCAGCTTCTGGCTTGTGCTTATGTGGAAGAGGGAAGGAGCGACTGTCAGAGAAAGAGTAGCTGGGACATACGTGACTGTCAAAATCTGTCTCTCTCTCTCTGGACAGACTGTGCAATTTCCCCTACTCTTACTGCCACGTCCACCAGCTACCCCACCAACCACTCCTATTCTCACCATCTACAACCATGCCTACCACAACACTCCCAAACATATGCTCTCACCACCTACTAAAGTGCCTGCCTTCCTTCATGTTTTCACCATTTACCACCACCATAATACCCTCCCACCACCTACTACCATACCACCCCTACAGCCCCCCTTCACACCATGGTGGTAATTTTTACCACCATGCCTGCCATCACACCAATACCCATCCATTCCGCTACAACATGCACAGCCCCCGATCCTGTCCCCATACCTTTCCTACTAAAACAGTTGTTCAACATTATTTCTTATATCCTAAATTATGACTGTTCTGGAACAGGAATACTTCTGCTAGTAGTGGTTTAAGTAAGGTGGGGTTTCCTTTAACTACCATGTGACATAAAAAATTGCAGCTAGCATTTTTTTTTATTCTACACGGCATCTGCTTTCAGAAAATACATAATTGTGCAGGGGGTTTTAAGCAGTTTTTTAGCCACAAATTCAGATTGTATCATGTGTGTGCATTTATAATAAGAAATTGCCATGGACAGCAAGTGGTTAAAGCACCACCTATGGACAATTTTTGAGTTCTGTAATTTTTTACGGGTGCATGCAACTTCAAGGCTTGACATCTTTGATTACTATTTGCTTGACATGTCCTTTAACCACTTGCTGACCAGGTGTTTACACCCCCTTCCTGGCCAGGCCATTCTTCAGTATTCAGCGCTGATTCAGCGCTGACTGATATTTATTCCGTCATGCAACGCTGTACTGAAATTAATTTTATACCATTTTTTTGGGACAGATAGAGCTTTCTTATGGTGGTATTTAATCACCACTGGGGTTTTAATTTTTTACTATATTAACTATATATTATATTGTTATAATAAATGTATTCTTACCCAATTTTTGGGTAAATCATAAAAGGTGGGGTCACATCGGGTAAATAGACACCAAACATGTCAAGCCTTAAAATTGCACACACCCGCGAAATCGCAAAAAACTACCATACCCAAAAATGGCCATAGGCGACGCTCAGGGGCGTAAATAGAAATCACAGGGCCCCATAGCAAAATTTTGTATATGGGCCCCCCATCCAACCCCCCCTCTTCCCGGGCAGTAGTTACACCACAGCCTGGCAGAGCAGTGTCAGGATGAAGATGCAGAGATGTGGGGGAGCAGTGTCAGGATGAAGACGAGGAGATGTTGGGGAGCAGTGTCAGGATAAAGACGAGGATATGTGGGGGAGCAGTGTCAGGATGAAGACGAGGAGATGTTGGGGAGCAGTGTCAGGATAAAGACGAGGATATGTGGGGGAGCAGTGTCAGGATGAAGACGAGGAGATGTTGGGGAGCAGTGTCAGGATAAAGACGAGGATATGTGGGGGAGCAGTGTCAGGATGAAGATGAGGAGATGTGGGGGGCAGTGTCAGGATGAAGACGAGGAATTGTGGGGGAGCAGTGTCAGGATAAAGACGAGGATATGTGGGGGAGCAGTGTCAGGATAAAGACGAGGATATGTGGGGGAGCAGTGTCAGGATAAAGACGAGGATATGTGGGGGAGCAGTGTCAGGATAAAGACGAGGATATGTGGGGGAGCAGTGTCAGGATAAAGACGAGGATATGTGGGGGAGCAGTGTCAGGATAAAGACGAGGATATGTGGGGGAGCAGTGTCAGGATAAAGACGAGGATATGTGGGGGAGCAGTGTCAGGATAAAGACGAGGATATGTGGGGGAGCAGTGTCAGGATAAAGACGAGGATATGTGGGGGAGCAGTGTCAGGATGAAGATGAGATAAAAGAGAGCAGTGTCAGGATGGAAAGAAGTAGGGGAGCAGTGTCAGGATGAAGATGAGATAAAAGAGAGCAGTGTCAGGATGGAAAGAAGTAGGGGAGCAGTGTCAGGATGAAGATGAGATAAAAGGACGAATGCACAGCCGAAAAGATCACTCCACCTAGTGGCTGCAGGCACACAACAGTTGCTTGAAAAGGTCTGTGCAGCTGCGGTACTAAGAAAAAAAAGTGCCTTAGCGCACTCCTGACCGGGCCTCCCTCTGCCCCGGGCCCCATAGCGACCGCGTGGGTCGCTACGGCGGTAGTTACGCCACTGGCGACGTTTGCACGCGTGTATGTATGGGTGGGGACTTTTAAAAATGAAAAAAATATATATTTTATTCTTTTTCATGTGTGACTCATTTTTTTTTGCAACTTTCATTTTTTTTCCTATTTTTTTGTTCACTTAACTTTATTGTCATCACATAGGGGGCTAAGAATCCCCCTATGTGATACCAATTTACATGACAGGTCCTCTCTATGGAGACATCAGGGGTCTCCAAGACCCTTAATGTCACCTAGGAACCCCCAAAGAAGCTGATGAAGCAGAGATCTGCTTCATCATCTTCTCTCCAGCTTCTGAAGCTGGAGAGTGACCGCAGAATGCGGAAGTGATGTAATATACATAACTTCTGCATTCTGACACCAGAGAGGGGACTGTTGGGAGATCGTGTACCAATCTCCCTCTGAACCCGTCACAGAGCCCCATGCTGGTCCCGGGCTCGCACGGGGCACAGTGGAGCTTGGGACCAGCAGTCTAATTACAAGTGATCTCGGCGACATCGCCAAGATCACTTGTAAAGAAACAGGTGATTTATCCTATTCTACATTTAGTCTGGCTTGTGCAAAGCAGAGTTAAATGTAGAAAACAAATTACTGCCGGCACCTGCAACTCAATGTTCCGAGCGACGGGTAACTTCAAACCTGTGCTCTGCTCCGGGCCTCGGTGGCCTTGCCAGGAATCCGGCCCTGGCTGGAGGTGCATTTTGGGTACCATTCAAATTATTGGAAATGCAGCGCACCTCCTGCACTATAACACATGTTAGGTGCATTGCGTGGTAGTGAAGGTTAGTTGCACGGAAACCATGCGATTAACGCACCACCCTGGTGTGAACGGGCCCTAAAGGTTTTTAACTGCTATCCTACTAGACATTGCAATTAAATTGCCAGTAGGTGGAGCAGGTATTCCGCATGGACTACCTGTACATCCTTGTTTATCTGCATGTGTCATCAGACAGTGGAGAGCATCGGCTTCAGGCACTGAGCCAATAAGACCATCTCTGCCCCTTATGATCGCTGTGACTGGTCATCACAGCAATCACATGGTAATGTTCACATTGCTAAGCCCCCTGTTTCCTCTTGCAACAGAGGAAGGGGAGAGAGTAGGAACTAACAAATGAATGAATCATTCATTCGTTAGTTGCTAATAAAAAGAAACAGCAGTGGCAGCAGCAACAAACAATAAAAGTTGATAATATTTTAACGCTTTCACTCCCCCTCCTCTGTTGTATATGTCAGCTCCATTCTGTCTGTGCTCTGACCTGTATATTAAGCCTTTCCCCTCCCTTATTCTGCACATCTGTACAATAACCCCCTCATCTCCATCCTCCCAATGTATGTGGCCTGTACATTAACCCCTTCACCTCGTCCTCTCTCTGTGTATGACCTGTACATTTAATCTATCTAATATCTTTACAAAAATGGGTCATTTTGGAGGGGTTTGTACTGTCCTGGCATTTTTGACAGGTTTGATGTTCATTTACTCGTCTCATCTTTTTTTAATAGAAAATGATACGTACTAATGTTGATAAGTACTAAAATGTATTTTATTTTTTTAGTACAGATTAGGTGACCTGCTTTGTAGACTCTCAATACCTGTAGAGAACTTCCATATTAATGCTGACTACCTTAAATGGAAGCAAGACTGATATCATTACAAAACCTTAGATCCGTGTTTTCTAAACAATGGGGTGGGACCAAAATTGGGTCATGGCCCTATTTCGGATGGCTCCCGCATGGTGGCATTTCTGGCATGATCAACGGGAGTTTTCACTACGTTCTGTAAATGTTCTTAGACTGTACAAGGAAAACTAATGCATCCACCTCATCTAAGTAATGGTAAGATACAATAAATTACACACAGTGCTTGCCCTTGGGTCTTTTTCCTCCCTTTTGTTATTTGTATTTATTTATTTATTGCCAACTGTTTACATTTCTCACCATTTGCAAGTAAACGTTTTCACATTTTCATTTGTGTTCTTTCTGTTTATCACATTGTCATGTAAAAAAAAAACCAGGAAATAAAAACCTTTAAATAATTTGTAAAGATCTATGCTGTGTTTTGTACCAGAAGCAAAATGTTTATGTCATTATAAAATCATTTTATTTATTTTCTGTATCTAGAGCTTTACATGGTTTTGCTGAAATTTAGTACACATTCTCATTTTCTTATTTGGGTCCTCATGTTAAAAAGTTTGGGAACTTGGCCCACTTGAACAAAAAAAAAATCAGATATGCAATTAGATAGATAGTTAGACATTGTACAAATAACTTCCATTTCCATAGTCTTTCCTGTTACAGCAGTTGTACAGTGTGTCAAAATATAACCGCACAGTTCAATAGGCACCAGAGTTAGACCCACTACATACCTCCCAACTTTCTGAAATAAGAACGAGGGACACCTTTCAGTACAGTGTATTTAGGCAATGGACACACCCTGCCATAGCCCTAGTTATGTGGGCCATTAAGAGTTTAAAAATGATTGGTTAGACCCCAAATTGTTTTTCTCTCACCTTTACTTTTCATTTTTACAGGGTTTTTTTTAAAATAGCAAACAGGATAATACAGAGATAAGATAAAAAGCTGACAGGGATTCTAGCCTCCCCCTACACTACTAAAAACAAAATATAATTTTTGTCTGTGATCCTATTGGAGATTTACCCTTCACTTCCTGTCTGGTGAAACCATTGTTAAACACAAAGTGAGGGGAAATCTCTCTAACAGAGCCCCAGATAGCAGTAACACCCAACCAGAGTTCTAACTCTTCCCCAATTTATCCAAAACTGAACAAAAAAGTTTTGGTTAGACATACACTTGTATGCATTGCAATTAGGGATGATCAGATACCAGTGCCGACATTTAATGAGAACTACCAGATACCCGTACTTGGCATTTTCATGAGAACTACCAGGGTTGCAGAGGTTGCAGCTGGGACCGGCCTGTGGTGCTCCACCACTGTCTGTATTGTTTTAGAAAAAACCGTCACATTACAATAAACTAAAATGTATCAGTACTTGTATCTGTGAGTACTTGGACATGTATCAGTACTTGCACTTGAAAAAAGGGTATCGGTGCATCCCATATATATGTTTATAAAAAAAAATCATACAGTAAAACAGGGATGCACAAATCCCAGGAGCTCCGTATGCTCCTTAAAAATGACAGCTGTCTCATGGAGGCTGGAAAAGTATCTGTACTTGTACTTGTACCGAGTACCTACTTGGTATCTGAACATCCCTAATTGCAATGCTTAAAAAAAGTGCAAGTATACCACCAAAACAAAAGTAACATTTTGGGACCCCAGGGGGTGTTTACCATATGCACAGCATATTAACACATTATGGCAGACTAACCTTGCAGACAATGTGCTCAAACAATGCAATGCCAGCTCTCCCATCCATTGTGTACCATCACTTCTATGTAAAATGGTATTCTATTACAGATCACTTGTTTCCTGACCTAATTCAGACAGTCGGATCCCCTGATATCCAGTCTGGGCTTCCCATGATCCAGATTCTAGTGGAAGTCTCCTTGTGCAAGGTGAAATGCTGTGCAAGAAACATCTACGGAAGTTGCGGGATGTCAGATTGTAGAGCAGAGGAGTGAGACAAGCACTGAGATAGTAGAAGCAGTTGGTGATAGGTTGCAGTGTGATATAGGAACGGTAGTAACTCTCTGTCCATTGCTCCTTAGAACGCAGAATAGTCATCAGCCTACGTGCCTGGAATGGTAGCCAGCACACAGCTAGCACACCCACAATCCAACCTGGAAGCAGAAAAATTATTATATTACACACCCAGAACTGCATGCAAAACCCATCCAGAAATATTATTTGCACTCAGATAAAAAGGGGTCAGGAGCGGTGCTAGACCCTATCACCCAGGGCACGTGCCCCAGTTCTCCTTCATTACCCTTATCCCAAGTATTATTCCTTAACTAGCCATAAAAGACTAGTTATGCCTGTTTAATACCAAAGCCTTTAGACATTTTTTTTTATTAAAAGTAGATTTTTAGGCCCAAGACAGGCATTTTAAAACATCAGGTTACTTGGCACTCTAAGATACTTATGGTTGTTAAGAAAAAAACAACAAATATTAAAAAGAAGGTAGAGGGATAAGATGACAACAGGGTCAAAACAGCCTATTTATTTTTCATAGAATAGTGTCTAAATCACAACAACTATGTTAGTGTCTAGGGGTACCTGTTCTGGTGACAACTGTATGAGAGGGGACCCCCCTCACTTTTGAAAAATGTATGCTTATCTCCTCTTACTTCCCCAGGTCAGGTGAAGGGAAATTTCTCCAACTGGACACAGATGGCTAAAATTCCTTTCCAGGTTTCTAACCCTTACAAAAAAAAGTTTTAGCTGTACACTTTAACTGTATATCCATGACTAGTACTCACCAAGAAGCGTGGCATTTTGCCTGCGCACTGCTATATGACGACCAGAGAAACTGTCAAATAACTGAATGGATCCATTGGGTCCTGTGATATCCAGACCTGTATTAGCCCGCAAAGCTCTCCTCATTCTCCAGCAAGTTACACCCACCACCACCAACACTCCCAGATATGTTAGGAAGGACATGCAGACACTGGTAGTGAAGAGTCCCATCCATTGGTGCAGTGGAGTACACACTTGCACGTTAAAGGGTTTCTCCTGAATATCTTTCACATTAATAGTTTCCAAGCCTATTGAAAACAGCATGGGCAGCCCAGCCAAGAAAGAAATCAGCCATAGTAAGCATAGCCGAAGGCGCACCCTTGACGACTGCCGCAGACGGAGGCTTAGCGGTTGACAGGTGGCACGGTGTCTCTCGCAGCTTAAAGACAACACATTAAAAATTGCAGAGTAACAGAGCACTTCCCACAGGTAGTAGACGCCAGAACAGCCAACAGCCCCAAGTGGCCATGGGAAGGGGCTCCAAATGCTTCCATACAACTCAGTTGGAATACCAAGTACCAGCTGTAAAATATCACAGGATGCCAGGCTGCACATGTGATGACTGAGAGAGGTCTGGACTCCACGTCGACCACGTATTCCCTGCAGTACTCTAATAACTAGAGTGTTCCCTAGGATTCCAGCCAGAAGCAGTAGGATATAAACCATGGACACTAAAGACTTGCCACAGTTACTGAGCCTGACTGGTGTCTCAGGAGTTGCTCTTAATGGTGGCATTGGGATAGGAAGATACGGGCTGGTAGTATAAAACCAGCTTCTTACTACAAAAAAAAAGGAAAAGATGTGACCAGTACATCCATCAGCTTGTGGTCAGATAAGTCTTCCTTTCCAAATCCAAATGTCCAAGGCAATTAGTAAATAGCCAGTTTCTAATCCATGTCCCCTTCCACAAAAAAGAGGCTTGTTTGTTTGTCAGGAAAATCTGGAAACAGCTACAGTTTCTCTTTTTCTGGGACATCAGTATCTTTTATGTTGCTGTGATCTTGCTGAAAAAGACGTCACGCAAACATATCAGTTCATTGCTGTTTCTTCTGATAAGAATGTACGAGTTTTTAGATGTTTTTCTCAGCCAACCTACTTATCTGGCTGTTTGAAGTTGATGGTTTCTGTGCTTCAGTCTATTTCTATAATTCTACTTTTTGCTCCTTCTGTTTATTCTTTACATTTCTTTACATAACACCCTGCTTCCCTTACTGCTCTCACTTCAGAGAGGGAAAACAGGATGGGAGTGTTAGAGGTTTCAGAACTAAAATATACCCGCTAGGTCATAGATCTTCAGGCAAGTGTGTATGTGTGGCCCCTTGCCCTCACAATTATGGCCCTGTTGTAAAGAAATAGGACATGCTTCACAGCCAATGATAATTTATACATGATGATACATGAACCATATGCTGCAAAAATGTCATTCTGCAATGCAAAGATTGATGATGATGTACAAAATGTAGTATTCCAAAGCAATCATATAGTGAAGTTAGGTAAGTGAAGAATGAACAGGCTATCTCCCCAGTTCTGCTTAAAAGGGAATATTACTTGGCATCAGTCATACTCTGACAAACAGCTAACCTGTATGGCTGATTCTAGCCTCAGGTTAGCATTTTAATGTGCACTAGGAAAAGTATGCCTGTTCCAGTATGGTCATGATTTGGAATATTAGAAACAATGTTGAAGAGATGTTTTAAGGGAAAAGATGATGTGGCCTTGGAGCGAGGTGTGTAAGCAGAGCGGCTGGGGGTTTAATTTAGGTGGAGGGGGGGCCAGTGGATCTAGGTGTGTGCATGGTATGGGGGGGTAACATCAGTGGAGAAGAGGTTAGGGGATTGCAGTGTGTGTGAGTGAGAGTGGAGCAAGGGCAGAGATGAGGGTTGTGGAGGAGTGCATAGGATATGACATCTGAGGTAATGTAGCCAGGGGTTAAGGGTGTGTAAGTGGTTGTTGAGGGGTTCAATGCAGAGATCGTGTTGGTGGTTAATGTTGGAGTTGAGGTGCCCAAGTAATGGAAATATGTGGGTGGGGCTTGGTTAATATCAGTGGTGAGGTGCCCAGGGAAGCTCTGGAAAGTAGAGTCTGTACTTGCTTAAAATGCTGTAGGCCTGAATAACTAAACTAACGCAACCACAACACCTAAGGACTGACAAGTTGCAATATAGTAAATCTATGTTCTTAGGTTTAGTTATCCTAAGGCTAAGTACAGTATATTTTCTGCAAACACAGAAAAATACCTATGTGTCCTGTCAGAAACCTTGTGTCCTCATAACTCACATACATTTGAAATCTCAAACAATATTGTTAGCTTTCTCCACTATCTTCTGTGATCTACAAAGCAACGCCTCTCTTTGTAATGAAGAAGATTAGTTGGTATTTGTGGTCCAGATCAGAAGAGCATCCTAGGGTGACATCTCTGTTCCACCATAGATGCAGTGAGTGATGCAGCTATGATACATATCTGGTTTCCCTGTGTTTTTTCTGTGAGTAAACTTAATCCTATCACTTTAGTACACCTTTTAAATAAAAAAAAGTTACAGGCATTTTTGGCTTACCTAAAGTAGAACTATGTCCTTATGAATTTGCTCCCTTTCTATAGTATGTACAGTATGTATGATTATTTCTTAAGGTTTCTTTTACTATATACAACTCTTGTAATCCATCTGATATTTATTGTGAGAATACCTTTATGCACTACATACTTCTTTACTAGACTTTCATGGCCATTTAACACCAGCAGCTGAGCTAGAACGCATGTCAACGGTCGCAATCATCCCGGCGCATTGCACTGTTTACCCTTTTATTGTTAGAACTTTATTGAAACATCACAAGTGACATTTCATTAAGTTCTATGGGCACAGCGTGGTGCCATACAATTCATCATGCCTCGTCCTGCTGCACTGAATAAAAGTACTGCATGCAACGTACATCATGCTGGTGTAAACTGAGCCCATTCGACACAAGGCAAATTGCCTTGTCTAGCGTTGGGGCTGAGCTGTTAAAAGCCCCAACGTATCCGTGTGAAGCCAGCCTCACTAGTACAGTGATGCTCTCATTCTTACCTACAATCAGCTATTCACCTTTTAGATCGTAAGCCCTGAGGGGCAGGGCCCTCCTTACCATCTTGTCTTGAATTGTATTGTCTTCCTTATATTGTAAAGCGCTGCACAAACTGTTGGCACTATATAAATCCTGTATAATAATAATATTCAGGAGAGAGACCAGTGTAGTAACTTGCAGCTAGTGATGTTGAGAATGACAGCATGCTGGAGATGAGAGCACTGTCATTTTAACGAATGCCCACAACAACACACCCAGCTACTGCTCTAGTCTCCCTGCCCTGAATAGAAGAAAGGAGGTCTGGGCTTAGTTGTCCAAGATAAACTAGAGTAGGAGCTGGCGTGTGCGGTTGTGGGCTGGTCTCCATTGCCACCATTCACAACAATTCAGGCTGCCCGCTGCTACTCTAGTTTCTCTTCCCCAAATAGCTGATTGTAGATAAGAATGAGAGCATCCCTGCAATGTATTGTATTGAATAGGAATGGGTCTGGGCTCAGTCTTTCCTTTCAGTACAAGGAAGATGACAGAGTAGCGCAAAAGAGGCACAGGACTGCAAGATTAGATGGCGAAGCTGCAGAATGAAGAAGGGAAGGTGGCTTCAGTACTGGCTTTAGCTCCCCCATTGGAACACCCATAAACTGGACTTCAGCCTAGGGTGGAGCTACAGCCAGGACAAACAGAAACAAATCTCAACGTATTTTAAAAACACTGCACTGATGAGAACAGGACCAAGGGCTATGTGCGCCGTGACCCTTGGGGGGGTTCATCAATGATTTTCTACCGGTGATAAAACTTCTCTAAATGTCTGCATATTAAAATGCGTGTTTTTAAGCATGTTTTTAAACTACTTTCTGTGCATTTTGATGTACCACATGTTAGCACATTAATGTGCATTACACATCTAAAAAAAATCACATAATTGAAGCCCAACTTCTATCAGAATTTTATTTTGTATAATAACACCGGTTTATGAAGTGATGGGATGATCACAACATTTCACTAGACCTTGGTGCTATTTTCACACATCTTTCCCCACCTTTTGTTTTAAAAACGCATGCCACCCCAGTAGAATGGAATAGTTTTGCTCATGCCTAGCTTCTAAAGTGCAATTAGTCAGCAAATATATATATTTACACTCAAACACAGCCAAAATGTGTTTTAGGTTTTTGGCTCATGTTTACTGTAGGCTGGTTAATCAGAGCTAAGGGTGATTGCCCTGTAATCTCTGTTTTTTGTTGAAAGGATCATTACATAGAGGAAGCTGTGTTGATCTAGCCAGAGGTCCTGTTTTCTGCGAATATGATGTCATGCTGAAGGAATGAAGTATCATGAACCCAGCAAATATCAATCCACTTATATCAGTATCTTTGCTTCTGATTCCTTACAGTCATTAAATTATACTTAAAATAAAGACAAGGACTAGATCACAGTTATTGACATTTCCCACAAAACAATTGTTTCAATGTTAGTTTTGATGTTAGCTAATACTGAAGGTTTAATATATACTGTGTAATTATACACTATATTGCCAAAAGTATTGGGACACCCCTCCAAATCATTGGATTCAGGTGTTCCAATCACCTCCATGGCCACAGGTGTATAAAATCAAGCACCTAGGCATGCAGACTGCTTCTACAAACATTTGTGAAAGAATGGGTCGCTCTGTGAATTCAAGCGTGGTACTGTGATATGTTGCCACCTGTGCAATAAGTGCATCCGTGAAATTTGCTTGCTACTAAATATTCCACGGCCAAATGTTAGTGGTATTATAACAGAATGGGAGCAACTGGGAACAACAGAAACTGAGCCATGAAGTGGTAAGCCACGTAAAAATGAAAGAGCGGGGTCAGTGCATGCTAAAGTGCACAGTGCGCAGAAGTCGACAACTGTCCGCAGAGTCAATAGCTACAGACCTCCAAACTTCGTGTGGCCTTCAGATTGGCACAATAACAGTGCATTGAGAGCTTCATGGAATGGGTTTCCATGGCCTAGCAGCTGCATCCAAGCCTTACATCACCAAGTACAATGCAAAGCGTCAGATGCAGTGGTGTAAAGCACGCTGCCACTGGACTCTACAGAAGTGGAGACGTGTTCTCACGCTTCTCTGTTTGACAGTTGCCAGGATAATGTTACTTGCCTGACTGCATTGTGTCAAGTGTAAAGTTTGGTGGAGTGGGGATTATGGTATGGTGGTTTTTCAGGTTCTTGGCCTGGCCCCTTAGTTCCAGTGAAGGTAACTCTTAAGGCATCAGCATACCAATACATTTTGGACAATTTCATCCTCCCAACTGAGTGGGAACAGTTTGGGGATGGCCCCTTCCTGTTCCAACATGACTGTGCACCGGTGAACAAAGCAAGGTCCATGAAGACATGGATGAGCGAGTTTGGGGTGGAGGAACTTGACTGACCCAGTTCTCCTTCATTACCCTTATCCCAAGTATTATTCCTTAACTAGCCATAAAAGACTAGTTATGCCTGTTTAATACCAAAGCCTTTAGACATTTTTTTTTATTAAAAGTAGATTTTTAGGCCCAAGACAGGCATTTTAAAACATCAGGTTACTTGGCACTCTAAGATACTTATGGTTGTTAAGAAAAAAACAACAAATATTAAAAAGAAGGTAGAGGGATAAGATGACAACAGGGTCAAAACAGCCTATTTATTTTTCATAGAATAGTGTCTAAATCACAACAACTATGTTAGTGTCTAGGGGTACCTGTTCTGGTGACAACTGTATGAGAGGGGACCCCCCTCACTTTTGAAAAATGTATGCTTATCTCCTCTTACTTCCCCAGGTCAGGTGAAGGGAAATTTCTCCAACTGGACACAGATGGCTAAAATTCCTTTCCAGGTTTCTAACCCTTACAAAAAAAAGTTTTAGCTGTACACTTTAACTGTATATCCATGACTAGTACTCACCAAGAAGCGTGGCATTTTGCCTGCGCACTGCTATATGACGACCAGAGAAACTGTCAAATAACTGAATGGATCCATTGGGTCCTGTGATATCCAGACCTGTATTAGCCCGCAAAGCTCTCCTCATTCTCCAGCAAGTTACACCCACCACCACCAACACTCCCAGATATGTTAGGAAGGACATGCAGACACTGGTAGTGAAGAGTCCCATCCATTGGTGCAGTGGAGTACACACTTGCACGTTAAAGGGTTTCTCCTGAATATCTTTCACATTAATAGTTTCCAAGCCTATTGAAAACAGCATGGGCAGCCCAGCCAAGAAAGAAATCAGCCATAGTAAGCATAGCCGAAGGCGCACCCTTGACGACTGCCGCAGACGGAGGCTTAGCGGTTGACAGGTGGCACGGTGTCTCTCGCAGCTTAAAGACAACACATTAAAAATTGCAGAGTAACAGAGCACTTCCCACAGGTAGTAGACGCCAGAACAGCCAACAGCCCCAAGTGGCCATGGGAAGGGGCTCCAAATGCTTCCATACAACTCAGTTGGAATACCAAGTACCAGCTGTAAAATATCACAGGATGCCAGGCTGCACATGTGATGACTGAGAGAGGTCTGGACTCCACGTCGACCACGTATTCCCTGCAGTACTCTAATAACTAGAGTGTTCCCTAGGATTCCAGCCAGAAGCAGTAGGATATAAACCATGGACACTAAAGACTTGCCACAGTTACTGAGCCTGACTGGTGTCTCAGGAGTTGCTCTTAATGGTGGCATTGGGATAGGAAGATACGGGCTGGTAGTATAAAACCAGCTTCTTACTACAAAAAAAAAGGAAAAGATGTGACCAGTACATCCATCAGCTTGTGGTCAGATAAGTCTTCCTTTCCAAATCCAAATGTCCAAGGCAATTAGTAAATAGCCAGTTTCTAATCCATGTCCCCTTCCACAAAAAAGAGGCTTGTTTGTTTGTCAGGAAAATCTGGAAACAGCTACAGTTTCTCTTTTTCTGGGACATCAGTATCTTTTATGTTGCTGTGATCTTGCTGAAAAAGACGTCACGCAAACATATCAGTTCATTGCTGTTTCTTCTGATAAGAATGTACGAGTTTTTAGATGTTTTTCTCAGCCAACCTACTTATCTGGCTGTTTGAAGTTGATGGTTTCTGTGCTTCAGTCTATTTCTATAATTCTACTTTTTGCTCCTTCTGTTTATTCTTTACATTTCTTTACATAACACCCTGCTTCCCTTACTGCTCTCACTTCAGAGAGGGAAAACAGGATGGGAGTGTTAGAGGTTTCAGAACTAAAATATACCCGCTAGGTCATAGATCTTCAGGCAAGTGTGTATGTGTGGCCCCTTGCCCTCACAATTATGGCCCTGTTGTAAAGAAATAGGACATGCTTCACAGCCAATGATAATTTATACATGATGATACATGAACCATATGCTGCAAAAATGTCATTCTGCAATGCAAAGATTGATGATGATGTACAAAATGTAGTATTCCAAAGCAATCATATAGTGAAGTTAGGTAAGTGAAGAATGAACAGGCTATCTCCCCAGTTCTGCTTAAAAGGGAATATTACTTGGCATCAGTCATACTCTGACAAACAGCTAACCTGTATGGCTGATTCTAGCCTCAGGTTAGCATTTTAATGTGCACTAGGAAAAGTATGCCTGTTCCAGTATGGTCATGATTTGGAATATTAGAAACAATGTTGAAGAGATGTTTTAAGGGAAAAGATGATGTGGCCTTGGAGCGAGGTGTGTAAGCAGAGCGGCTGGGGGTTTAATTTAGGTGGAGGGGGGGCCAGTGGATCTAGGTGTGTGCATGGTATGGGGGGGTAACATCAGTGGAGAAGAGGTTAGGGGATTGCAGTGTGTGTGAGTGAGAGTGGAGCAAGGGCAGAGATGAGGGTTGTGGAGGAGTGCATAGGATATGACATCTGAGGTAATGTAGCCAGGGGTTAAGGGTGTGTAAGTGGTTGTTGAGGGGTTCAATGCAGAGATCGTGTTGGTGGTTAATGTTGGAGTTGAGGTGCCCAAGTAATGGAAATATGTGGGTGGGGCTTGGTTAATATCAGTGGTGAGGTGCCCAGGGAAGCTCTGGAAAGTAGAGTCTGTACTTGCTTAAAATGCTGTAGGCCTGAATAACTAAACTAACGCAACCACAACACCTAAGGACTGACAAGTTGCAATATAGTAAATCTATGTTCTTAGGTTTAGTTATCCTAAGGCTAAGTACAGTATATTTTCTGCAAACACAGAAAAATACCTATGTGTCCTGTCAGAAACCTTGTGTCCTCATAACTCACATACATTTGAAATCTCAAACAATATTGTTAGCTTTCTCCACTATCTTCTGTGATCTACAAAGCAACGCCTCTCTTTGTAATGAAGAAGATTAGTTGGTATTTGTGGTCCAGATCAGAAGAGCATCCTAGGGTGACATCTCTGTTCCACCATAGATGCAGTGAGTGATGCAGCTATGATACATATCTGGTTTCCCTGTGTTTTTTCTGTGAGTAAACTTAATCCTATCACTTTAGTACACCTTTTAAATAAAAAAAAGTTACAGGCATTTTTGGCTTACCTAAAGTAGAACTATGTCCTTATGAATTTGCTCCCTTTCTATAGTATGTACAGTATGTATGATTATTTCTTAAGGTTTCTTTTACTATATACAACTCTTGTAATCCATCTGATATTTATTGTGAGAATACCTTTATGCACTACATACTTCTTTACTAGACTTTCATGGCCATTTAACACCAGCAGCTGAGCTAGAACGCATGTCAACGGTCGCAATCATCCCGGCGCATTGCACTGTTTACCCTTTTATTGTTAGAACTTTATTGAAACATCACAAGTGACATTTCATTAAGTTCTATGGGCACAGCGTGGTGCCATACAATTCATCATGCCTCGTCCTGCTGCACTGAATAAAAGTACTGCATGCAACGTACATCATGCTGGTGTAAACTGAGCCCATTCGACACAAGGCAAATTGCCTTGTCTAGCGTTGGGGCTGAGCTGTTAAAAGCCCCAACGTATCCGTGTGAAGCCAGCCTCACTAGTACAGTGATGCTCTCATTCTTACCTACAATCAGCTATTCACCTTTTAGATCGTAAGCCCTGAGGGGCAGGGCCCTCCTTACCATCTTGTCTTGAATTGTATTGTCTTCCTTATATTGTAAAGCGCTGCACAAACTGTTGGCACTATATAAATCCTGTATAATAATAATATTCAGGAGAGAGACCAGTGTAGTAACTTGCAGCTAGTGATGTTGAGAATGACAGCATGCTGGAGATGAGAGCACTGTCATTTTAACGAATGCCCACAACAACACACCCAGCTACTGCTCTAGTCTCCCTGCCCTGAATAGAAGAAAGGAGGTCTGGGCTTAGTTGTCCAAGATAAACTAGAGTAGGAGCTGGCGTGTGCGGTTGTGGGCTGGTCTCCATTGCCACCATTCACAACAATTCAGGCTGCCCGCTGCTACTCTAGTTTCTCTTCCCCAAATAGCTGATTGTAGATAAGAATGAGAGCATCCCTGCAATGTATTGTATTGAATAGGAATGGGTCTGGGCTCAGTCTTTCCTTTCAGTACAAGGAAGATGACAGAGTAGCGCAAAAGAGGCACAGGACTGCAAGATTAGATGGCGAAGCTGCAGAATGAAGAAGGGAAGGTGGCTTCAGTACTGGCTTTAGCTCCCCCATTGGAACACCCATAAACTGGACTTCAGCCTAGGGTGGAGCTACAGCCAGGACAAACAGAAACAAATCTCAACGTATTTTAAAAACACTGCACTGATGAGAACAGGACCAAGGGCTATGTGCGCCGTGACCCTTGGGGGGGTTCATCAATGATTTTCTACCGGTGATAAAACTTCTCTAAATGTCTGCATATTAAAATGCGTGTTTTTAAGCATGTTTTTAAACTACTTTCTGTGCATTTTGATGTACCACATGTTAGCACATTAATGTGCATTACACATCTAAAAAAAATCACATAATTGAAGCCCAACTTCTATCAGAATTTTATTTTGTATAATAACACCGGTTTATGAAGTGATGGGATGATCACAACATTTCACTAGACCTTGGTGCTATTTTCACACATCTTTCCCCACCTTTTGTTTTAAAAACGCATGCCACCCCAGTAGAATGGAATAGTTTTGCTCATGCCTAGCTTCTAAAGTGCAATTAGTCAGCAAATATATATATTTACACTCAAACACAGCCAAAATGTGTTTTAGGTTTTTGGCTCATGTTTACTGTAGGCTGGTTAATCAGAGCTAAGGGTGATTGCCCTGTAATCTCTGTTTTTTGTTGAAAGGATCATTACATAGAGGAAGCTGTGTTGATCTAGCCAGAGGTCCTGTTTTCTGCGAATATGATGTCATGCTGAAGGAATGAAGTATCATGAACCCAGCAAATATCAATCCACTTATATCAGTATCTTTGCTTCTGATTCCTTACAGTCATTAAATTATACTTAAAATAAAGACAAGGACTAGATCACAGTTATTGACATTTCCCACAAAACAATTGTTTCAATGTTAGTTTTGATGTTAGCTAATACTGAAGGTTTAATATATACTGTGTAATTATACACTATATTGCCAAAAGTATTGGGACACCCCTCCAAATCATTGGATTCAGGTGTTCCAATCACCTCCATGGCCACAGGTGTATAAAATCAAGCACCTAGGCATGCAGACTGCTTCTACAAACATTTGTGAAAGAATGGGTCGCTCTGTGAATTCAAGCGTGGTACTGTGATATGTTGCCACCTGTGCAATAAGTGCATCCGTGAAATTTGCTTGCTACTAAATATTCCACGGCCAAATGTTAGTGGTATTATAACAGAATGGGAGCAACTGGGAACAACAGAAACTGAGCCATGAAGTGGTAAGCCACGTAAAAATGAAAGAGCGGGGTCAGTGCATGCTAAAGTGCACAGTGCGCAGAAGTCGACAACTGTCCGCAGAGTCAATAGCTACAGACCTCCAAACTTCGTGTGGCCTTCAGATTGGCACAATAACAGTGCATTGAGAGCTTCATGGAATGGGTTTCCATGGCCTAGCAGCTGCATCCAAGCCTTACATCACCAAGTACAATGCAAAGCGTCAGATGCAGTGGTGTAAAGCACGCTGCCACTGGACTCTACAGAAGTGGAGACGTGTTCTCACGCTTCTCTGTTTGACAGTTGCCAGGATAATGTTACTTGCCTGACTGCATTGTGTCAAGTGTAAAGTTTGGTGGAGTGGGGATTATGGTATGGTGGTTTTTCAGGTTCTTGGCCTGGCCCCTTAGTTCCAGTGAAGGTAACTCTTAAGGCATCAGCATACCAATACATTTTGGACAATTTCATCCTCCCAACTGAGTGGGAACAGTTTGGGGATGGCCCCTTCCTGTTCCAACATGACTGTGCACCGGTGAACAAAGCAAGGTCCATGAAGACATGGATGAGCGAGTTTGGGGTGGAGGAACTTGACTGGCCTACACTGAGTCCTGACCTCAACCCTATAGAACACCTTTGGGATGAAAATAGAGCGGAAACTGCGAGCCAGGCCTTCTCGTCTCATCAGTACCTGACCTCACATGTGTGTGTATTGCTCTTGGCAATATAGTGTGTGTGTGTATGTATATATATATATGTGTTAGGCTAACGTAGTTAGCCGTATTTGTGGGAGGAGTCTGCGCCTCCTCCGTCCGCTCAAAAGGCACTCACCCAGGCTTCCTAGTACACAGGGATCCGACGGAGTAACGCTGACGTTTTCACTACAGCGTCACTTCCGGTGCGACGGTTTTTGCGGCACTTCCGGTTTTCGCGGGCACGGTGCAGGAGCATCTCGGCTCTCGGTCTCTTCAGCATTTTGTATCGCCCAGGCCATCGGGCCATTCAGGTACTGGGGGGGCAGTGGTTTTGTATGGTGGAGGGCGCCAGGAATCACGGGCAGCACGGCGTGCAGATACTGGCGGGCTCAAATGCACGGTGGGCAAGCGCAAACATGCCCCATAGGCACAAGACAGGTCACATGACATGGCTCTTTATTGTCAGTCAAACTCGTGGGGGGGGTGGCGGGGGAGGTGCCACGCGGATATACCCGATACATGGCATACAACCATGCACAACGTCAGTAACCTCAGGCAGGCGCCAGAGCGCATCAAGGGGTCATGTCGGGGGGGGTCTTTGGGACATGGCATCAGGAGGAACATCGCGGGGTGTGGGCAGCGGGGCAAGCCGGACCGCTGGCCGTAGGAATCATGTTGAAGTATAGAGTCAGTCATACAGGCTTTCCCATACTGGCAGTTCGGAGGCTGGGGTTTAGGTTATCAGACACGAGGGCCTCAGCCTCATTCATACGTCATGACATACACGTTTCATACACTGATGGTTAGGTCATCTGCATCTGGTCGTACACCACTCACGCAGGCGGTTGGTCTAGGAAACCTGCAGTCTCAGCATCCCACGTTGTTTCAGTGGCTTTAACGCCCGTTTCAAGGATGTGCATGTAAAGTTT
>NW_017306630.1:37614-47043 GCF_000935625.1 Nanorana parkeri
TTGTTTACATGTTAGTCAGATAGATAGGGGTGTCATGTCTCAATTTCTCATGTTTTACAGTGAGGAGTATCAGTCGTGTCACACGTGTCAGAAAGCTTGGACTTGGCTTCCCATCAAGCTTCACCTGGCAGGGGTTCTGAACACGGAAGCGCCCCGTCTCTGGGGGCATGGACCATCAACATACACACACACACACACACACACACACAGTTGTGCTCATAAGTTCACATACCCTAGCAGAATCTATGATTTCCTGGCCATTTTTCAGAGAATATGAATGATAAACACAAAAACCTTTCTGTCACTCATGGGTAGTGTTTGGCTGAAGCCATTTATTATCAATCAACTGTGTTTACTCTTTTCCAATCATAATGACAACAGAAACTACCCAAATGACCCTCATCAAAAGTTTGATCACATGGTGATTTTGGCCTGATAACATGCACACAGTTTGACACAAAGGGGTGTGAATGGCTATTAAAGGGAACCATCCTCACCTGTGATCTGTTTGCATGTAATCAGTGTGTGTGTGTATAAAAGGCCAATGAGTTTCTGGCCTCCTGACAGATGCTTGCATCCTTCATCCAGTGCTGCACTGACGTGTCTGGATTCTGAGTCATGGGGAAAGCAAAAGAATTGTCAAAGGACATGCGGGAATAGGTAGTTGAACTGTATAGAACAGGAAAGGGATATAAAAAGATATCCAAGGAATTGAGAATGCCAATCAGCAGTGTTCAAACTCTAATCAAGAAGTGGAACATGAGGGGTTCTGTTGAAACGAAACCACAGTCAGGTAGACCAAATAAACTGCCAGCCACAACTGCCAGGAAAATTGCTTGGGATGCAAAGAAAAACCCACAAATAACTTCAGGTGAAATACAGGACACTCTGAAAACGTGGTGTGGCTGCTGCACAGCCCAAGAATTTACAGGACCTGGAGGCTTTTTGGCAGGGAGAATGGGCAGCTTTACCATCTGAGAAGATAAAGAGTCTCATCCACACATACCACAAAAGACTTTCAAGCTGTCATTGATGTCAACACACCGTATTACAAACTGGGGTATGTAAACTTTTGATCAGGGTAATTTGGGTAGTTTCTGTTGTCATTATGAACAAAAAATGGGGATAGAAGCGCTACTACCATAAGTAATTGGATTTATGCAAAAGTGAAAAAACTTACCAAAAAGTAATGGCTGATGCGATATCATCGATGAGGGGTGGATGGATGGGGAACCCCCACTGGTGGGGATTATGAGCAATCAATTGTGCTTGTGGGAGGATCAGGGGGAATTGAGGGTTTGGGGGGGCTGGATGGTGGTGGGAGCCTGGGTCCGATTAGTGCATGGTAGGGGGGTGACAGGCACGGGTCGACAAGGGCTATTAGATGCTGTTGGGACTGAGAGGGGTATGGTGCAGCTTCCGGCTTGAAAAAGAAGACCCTGCTCTTCGAAACGCATAGCCGCAGCAACGTTCACCTGCCCACACTTGCCTTCTCCCCGAAACTCAGCACTCGTCGCCCGGGCATCCCTGCTCGCACCCTCGAGCGCTGAAGTCACATCACTCCCACTGACTCTCCCGGCTCTGCCACCTGCAGCGTCCATCTCCTGGCAACCGCCTATCACAGCCTTCTCCGCTCTGTGCCCGCCCGCCTCCAGCCGTCCTCTCCCCCCGATACACCGCTCGTTGTCTTGGGGTGGCTTGCTCGTGCCCTCGAGCGTTGGAGTCTCAACACTCCCATCAGTGATCCTCTGCTGGACACCTCGGGCTCCATCCCAGTCTCTTCCCCCCCCCACACACCCGATCCGTCCAGTGCATATGCCCACATTGACCTGAAACTTCAAGGTCGCCAGACCCATCACCCTTAAGCAGCAACACAGTGCACACCAGCTGCACCATACCCCTCTCAGTCCCAACAGCATCCAATAGCCCCTTTCCACCCGTGCCTGTCACCCCCCTCCCATGCACTAATCGGACCCAGGCTCCCACCACCATCCAACACCCCCCAAACCCTCAATTCCCCCTGACCCTCCCACAAGCGCAATTGATTGCTCATAATCCCCACCAGTGGGGGTTCCCCATCCATCCACCCCTCATCGATGATATCGCATCAGCCATGACTTTTTGGTAAGTTTTTTCACTTGTGCATAAATCCAATTACTTATGGTAGTAGCGCTTCTATCCCCATTTTTTGTTCTCTTTGACAAACGTCGGACACCCCGGTCCGCATTCCAAGAAGCTGCACACCTAGCGCAACAAATCCATACCCAATCACCCTCGTGGTAGCGCTGTATCAGGGGACTGCAATCCCAATTTTTCTGTTGTCATTATGATTGAAAAAGAGTAAACACAGTTGATTGATAATAAATGGCTTCAGCCAAACACTACCCATGAGTGACAGAAAGGTTTTCGTGTTATCATTCATATTCTCTGAAAAATGGCCAGGATAGTATAGATTCTGCCAGGGTATGTAAACTTATGAACACAAGTGTATATATATTTGGGCAGATTTACCTCTTTTGAGCCTATAGGTTTTAAAAATCTAGGTACCCCTAAACAGGCCACATCCCTAAAAAAGAAAATGCCCATTTGAATTTAGTCCTCAAATACTAGGAGCTGGAGCTCCACTTCAGCTGCTGTACCTACAGTATATACCCCTTATAGACAAGAGCAATTTTTGTGTAGTATGTACAGGAGTGAAGGCAGTGTGCGGTAAGTCAAGGAAAGGAGTCCGAAAGGGTATGACACTGGACAGCATGTGCACGAGCGGATTACAGAGGGTACACGGGAAAAGGACTGCTCTGTGTCTCTACTGCACTGCCCAATTATTTATCCTGATTGAGGCACATCTACTAGCTGACCACAAGAAGAAACTGGCCAGAGGTATGGTTGCACTGACTGTGTTGGGATAACTGGTGGCGGACTGAAGAGGGCATTGTATGTGTTTTTGTGGTGTGGGGTCATGTAACTAGAAAATGTAGAAGAGCTGTTTTAGTGGGTGAGATGCGGTGGCCATGGAGCAAGGTTTGCGAGGAGGACAGGTGGGTTTAGCGGTGCCTAGGGGATCGATGTGTGTGCATTGTGTGTGCACACGTCACCCCACCCCTCTGGAGGGGTGGCATGGCAATGGCTGGGTACCTGCCACTGTAGTGCAGCACAGGCCGCAAAGTCACAGAAGGCAGACTCCACCAGCTTGAACAGAAAGCAGGCAGATCAGATGCAGGTAAAAGGGCAGTTAGTATGGCATTTAGAAAACCCTTTTACAAGCCCCGGACGCAGAGCTTATAAGGTTTAAATAAGGCAGTGACAGGATGCTGGCAAACGGGGGTGCAAGCAGGGAGGAGCAGGCTGTGGTTGGTTCATGTCAACAGAATGTTGAAGGACTGTGCAGTAGTCATTGACAGAATACAGGAAGCCACAACCAAAGGGGGCAGAGAAAAGGAGCCCAAAGTGAGGCCATGTGGCCCAGCAAGTCCTTTATTATCTGCTTGGATTTTTTAACAGTTTGTGCACAATTAATTAAGTTATCTTTTCGTTTTAAGCCCAGAGTGATTATTTCGTTTTAAGCCCTCTCCAGCACCATCCACAGAATAATCCAATTCTGATCCTAATGGAACTCCACCTCTAAGTGTGTCCCCTTTACTATCTCTGATTCAGAGACTTGACAGCCTTCCCCTGTAAAACCTTTTTCAGCAACTTCCATACGACCCAGTTCTACAAGGACTTCTTGTCCCTTTAATTGATGCAGTGAATTCTACCCTGCAGTTGGAGGATTACCCTGCTATTCCAGGCATAGGGTAATAGAGCTTTTGCTACAAAGACATTCCCAATCAATAAAACCTTCGTCAATGAGGACTGGAAACAATCTGTGGAATCAATGCTACCCAAGGACAATGTGAAGAAACGTTTCCCTTTCAAATAGAATTTACTGATCTCTATCCACTGTAGATGCTACACTCATCCATCTTAACAAACAGAATACTGAACAGATTCATGATTTTCTTACGTTTAAGGATTTCACTGACCATCAGTTGTACTCGCTATTTAGGTCTCAGTATGAGTTTATCTGGTGTATTTGTCTGTCTCCTGTTGTGGTGACTACGATTTGTGAAGCCATGTCAGTGTGGATCAACATTCAAACAAGACCATGCCCTTTTGAGGATACACCCTTGTGTCCCAGAGCTTGTGCCCAGGAGTCCTGTGGTACAGCTGCGATGCTCTTGCAAGCACCTAAGCTGGTATGTAATATGGGCATAATGTCTGTTCAGATGCGTAGGACACTTTGGCTTTGTGCCTGGCCTGCCAGGGATATACTAAAGGAATATCTGATTTACTCACCCTATAAAAAGGTAGGTATTGTTTTTGGTTCTGCCCTTGACATTTTTATCGCCGATACCTCTAGTGCTCAAGGTGTGCACCTGCCTCAATTCAGAAGATCTTAGAATGAGATAGAGGAACCCCATTCTTTCTGTATTGCTACAGTAGTAATTTGTAGATGCTCTCAGGCTACCTCCCACTCAAGCTGCAGATCTGGAGGTTAGAAGTTTTTCATCTCATAGTTTAACCCTCTGCATAAAGGGTACCCCTCCACTTTTGTCTCTTGGAATATATGCAAGAGCACACTGGGAGTGTAGAGGAGAACAGGGAAAGCACGATAGAGCCTCTTGAGATAGATGCAGGAGCACACTGGGAGTGCAGACGCATCCAGGGAAGATGTGAAGGGATCTCGAGATAAACACAGGACACTAAGAGTGCAAAAGGAATCCAGGAAAGGTATGCAGAAGTCACTCCAGATAAACACAAGAGCACACTGGGAGTGCAGAGTCGTCTAGGGAAGGCAGAAAAGGAGTCTCAGGATAAATACAAAAGCACACTGGGAGTGCAGTAGAAAGCACTGGAATGAGCAACAGGGGATCTCGGGAAGCACAATACAAACTTGGGAAACACAGGGGGGGTTTGGCAGGGAGGTTACTGACTAGCTGCTCAAACACCAAGTAACAAGTGTGCTACTTCTATAAGAGAGCGAGAGTAGACTGGCCGCAAGCCAGGCACCTCATACAAGGCAAAAACCCAGAGCTGGAACATGGCACAGGTAAGTGTGATAACTATTTTTTTTTTCATTTTGCCTCTTCAGACAAATATTACTTTGGTTATTCTTCCAGTAGGTTTCCACACTCAACATCCATTGGATCTCGCAGTGCCTATTGCTAACCCCTCAGATAAATAGTTTTTGACGTTTGCCAGTGTCCACCTCCTGAAGGCAGCAGCATAACCTACATATTCAAGAATTACTATATTCCTGTGTACCTCAGTGGACTTCAAGAAAAAGATTTTAAGCCAAGTACAAAAATCTTATTCAAATTAAGTCGATACCAAACAGTCTTGCTGTGTCAACAGGTCATTTCAGTCAAAGACCATTTCTGTGGAAGAGAAGGCTCAAGGGTCTAAGGACCTGTCCCACTGACAGCACCACTGTCACATGAGAAGGGAACAAAATAGAATCTCTCTTTACTATTTTAGCAGTAACTACCTTGGTCCAAGGTACAAAGAAACTGGGAAGGAACTTCCTGCAACTCAGACATTCAAGACCAAAGAACTTCATCGGGGGCTGCAAAACCCCCCTGCCACGGGCAAACAAAACAGGATCTTCTGCTTTGTCACTTTCAATAAATCAACTTATTACTGCTGAGTGCATGGACAGTCCAAACCTGGCATTCAACTGGTCAATTAGGCAGACCCAACAGAAAAGAGAAGTCAACCATATAAGGATTATTCTAACAAAATGTCAGCACAAATCGAGCAAATTTTTTGTAAATATTGGCTATAAGGATTATTGGCAGTTCTTTAGTTCATTCGCCCCTCCACTCCCCTTGTCCAATCACAGAACATCTTGAATTCTGTTCCAGGAATGCAAGAGGGGTTGGGGAATGAATGAAGAACTTTTTTAGTGTGAATGACAAAAAAGGAAAACAGATTCAAGTAGACATTAAACATGTCTACATGTCTACTAGTGTTTAATGTCAAGTAGACATTAAACACTACATTATAATCACGAGAGTGGGGAGATCTGGTGTGGCACGAAAATAGGAAGAATGTTTTTGAAGGGAGGAACATTGTGTGTTTTTGTACTTGTGTAATTATCATGAATTTTTAACCTTATTGGTCTTTCGTTGAATGAAGTATATCTTTTTTGTTGTATAAGCAGCAGCCTTGATATTGAGTTACAACCAGTTCATAGAAGTACAACAAACAGGTTTTTGTGTATTTTAGGATTTATAGTAACGTAGATGGACCAATCAAAAGTTTTTAAAAAAATGTTGTTTTTTTTCTGAAGTTCAACAAGGGATATAATCCTCTAGTGGAGGTGGATATGCAAGTTTTTTAAACAGTGAGGAGCTTGAGAAATGTGAGTTTGTCTATGCTGAGCATGTAGTGCATGTCTCAGTTGTAAATATTGGCAGCAAGCTGATTTATTGAGACATGTAGGCATGTGTTCTTGAAGTCCACCAAGGCCAGAAAGTTTCCATGGTGGAGAGGGGCTATTAACAACCATGGTGGAGTGGATGCCCTCTTTTGGTTTGGGAACACGTTGGAGCAGAACTCCTGGAGCCGTTCAACCATTGGTACTGAGGTGATGGCCCCTTTCTCCAGAAGACCCACAATAGCTGCATGGAGACCTGCTAATCTGTGCTATGACACAGTCAGTGTGGAAGACATGAACCAAGGAGGGAGCTTTCAACAGAATTCTAGCTTGAAACCCCTGGAAACAACCTCCTGAACTCAGGCACTTAAGAAGCTGAATGTCCAGATGTTCAGAAAGGTTAACAGGTGTCTCCCCCCACTTTGGAAAGTGGGGGTGTCCCTTCATGCAGAAGAGTTTATTTGCAGGTTTGGGGGACTTGGAAGGCCAAGGTTTGCAGTTAAACTTGGTTTGATTTTGAAAGTTGAGGCCACAACAAATACACCTTTAAAAATGTTTAGTAATGTCAATCTACAGATACTTCTAGATAATTGCCGGCTTTTTATTCTTTTCATTCTTTCTTTTCCTCCCCAATCTCCTCACAGCTGACATTTTTTCTAAGGACAGATTACTATATCTCCCGTTACTTCCTGGAACTCTGGCACATGTGACTAGGACATGTGACCATGCACATCATCTTAGGGGAGAAAAATGCCTTTCCCCGAGATCTTGTGACGATGAGATGAGATTTCCCAGCAATACATGGCTGATGTAACCTTCCCAGGATGCAATGTTGGGGCAAGCATGAGCTCTCCATAAGCAGGTGATTGGCTTGGATGGAGATCAGATCCCTTCTCATAACTTTAGCTCAGTCAGCTAAACGTTTACACTTTTAACATCACGGCCAAGGCAAGTTGCAAAGTTGGGCCTAACGAAGAAGAAAAAAGGTCTTGAAAAGAATCTCCAGATGTTTATTGACGGGATCCTTAAACAGAGGCGCATCCTCCAAAGGGATCATCAAAGCTTTGCTGGATCCATGGAGGGAATGGCCCATTTCTGAGCAAAAGACTCCTCAAAGAGGTTTTTAGATTCCTAACCATCTGGGAGGATTGAACAGCTTGTCAGTAGTCTCCCAGAAACTAGCTCAAGCAGCTCGTAGAGGAAACTTGAATAGACTTGATTTAAAAAAAACCCATTAAGTAGCTAGCAAATAAAAGATTAGCTTTTCTTAGCACAAAAAAAAAAAAAAGAAGACATCCTCTTAGGACAATAGCAAAAAACTGAGGCATTCTGGGAGTAAAAGGTGTTATACCAGAGTTGCGCTGTTTTTTTTTTGGGCCAGTGTGCAAATCTTTCTGTAGATGGAAGTATAACCCAACAGTCATTGAATTCCTGTGTCCCTCAATGAATACTGAAGAAATACATATTACTTTGGTCTCATATGCGACAAGGTTACTGTTGAATCAGTAAGCTGAAATGTAAAAATGGTTCATTAGGGGTATAAAGGTGCGGGAGCCCATGAGGTTAAAATAAGCGTATAGTAACATGACACGTGGGGAATGTAAATGAGCAAATCGTAACAATAATATTAATAATTCAAACACTGTGCATTAGAAACCATTATGTGTGTGCATCTTTACTAGAAAGAACCCAGACTAAAAAGAGTGAATTTAATAAATGAAGAAAGCACTGTAAGTAATGCCGTTTCTGTTTAATAAATACAGCGGTCAATACAATTTACTTTGATGTAAATATCTACACATATCAAAAAAACAGATGCATCACATTAACCAGGAATGTGGGGTAAAAAAACCCAAAACATGAAGAGAAATAAACAGGACAAAAAAAAAACTACTGATCATGACCTTAAGACTGTAGAGCAACATATAATATAGTCTGCATTTGCATTGCTTTGACCTGCACACCAGAAAGTGTATATCTAGCGTGCAACCACTTAGTAAGTATTTGGAGTGAAGCAGTCTTCAAGTCTTACATAGTCATGTGCTCTGGCAACACATAGGAGATGTCATCCCAAGGATGTCGGTACAACCCTTGCTTCAGCCTCTTTTGGTCCAAATAATGTCCTGTAAATAAAAACTCATCATTAAAGATTGTTTTAGCACTCAAAGCCATTCACAGGTTATAAATTACAACAGAATTGGATTTAAAGGCCACCTCCAGCCAAAGTTTTTATATTTATAGATCATTTTTTTAATTTTCAAATTCTAGTTTAAACAACACGTCAAGGACAAGAGAGCAGCATTTATAAAATATAAGACGGATGGGACGGCATTGGCGTTCCTTAACTACAAAGAATGTAACAAAAAATGCAAACTAGAAATCCGGGCAGCTAAAACTGAGTGCGAAAAGCATATCGCCGCAGATAGTAAAAAGAACCCCCAAAAATTCTACCAATATATTAACAGTAAAAAGGTGAGAAAGGAGCAGATAGGCCCAATAAAGGATGGAAGCGGGAAGCTAGTCACAAACGACAAGGAGAGGGGCAAGGCGCTGAACGCTTTTTTCTCCTCAGTATACACTCGGGAGGGAAACGGGTTTGACACACATGATAAAACTCCCAGTTTAACTCAAAATATACCCCAGTGGTTGACAGAAACCGGGATACAACAAAGACTTAAAATGCTCAATGCAAACAAAGCAGTGGGTCCGGATAACCTGCACCCCAAGGTACTTAAGGAATTAAGCCAGGTTATAACTAGACCATTAATCCTCATTTTTAAGGGCTCCTTAATGACTGGTAGGATCGCCAGTGATTGGCGGAGGGCTACGGTAGTCCCAATATTCAAAAAGGGGGCTAGGTGCCAACCTGGGAACTATAGGCCGGTCAGTCTAACATCGGTAGTTTGTAAAATGCTAGAGGGCATAATAAAGGATTATCTGGTAGAATTTGTTCAGGAAAACGGGATAGTTAATGACAATCAGCATGGGTTCAGGAAAGATCGTTCCTGCCT
>NW_017306630.1:48796-61978 GCF_000935625.1 Nanorana parkeri
TGGAAAAAGTCCAGCGGAGGGCAACCAAACTAATTAGGGGTATGGAGGACCAGAGCTACGAGACGAGGCTACTAAATTTAAACATGTTAACATTGGAGGTGAGGAGATTGAGGGGGGATATGATCTCCATGTACAAAATGTTCAATGGTGGTAGCAACATTAGCGATAAACTGTTTAACATTAACTCCATTACAAAAACTAGAGGCCACCACCTAAAATTGGTGGAAAAAAAATTCCAGCACAAGGGGCGAAGGGGGTTCTTCACAGTAAGATCAGTTAGGGTCTGGAACTCACTGCCACAGGCGGTGATGTCAGCAAATAATGTGGAATTGTTCAAGAAACTTTTGGACGATTTCTTAAGGGACCGTAATATACAGGGGTACAGGTAATATACAGGGGTACAGGTACTCCTAGAATGAGATCCTAATAGGTTGGACTTGATGGACTAATGTCTTTATTCAACCTCAAATACTATGTAACTATGTAGTTCTAGCCTTCTATTCAGTTCTAGCCTTCTTTATATATTTACCAGGTAATTCTTAGGAGGGAGAGGAAGAGAGAGAACAAACTATTTAAAACATCAGTATGCAGATGTATCAGAAATGTATAAATAGATCCATCCGCTATCTAGCTGGTAGGTTACCTATTAATGACATGTCCGAAGAAACGGATGGGTAGCCTCTCACTTACCAATAAATCCCATGCTTCTGCCCAGTACAAATATCCCATTCAGTGCTCCAATTTCGATGTATTCATCAGCTTCCTCTCTAATTAGACAAAACAAATGCATTTGTAATAATTTGCACTGATAGATCAAGCACAGGCTGAATCACTTCAATATCTCTTTGCGATTTGCTTCTCCATTCAACAATCAGACTGGCACAGCTTTCATAAAATAATGGAGACAGCTAACTTATATGTGAAGCCTGTGTTTATATAAAATCATTTTATGGTAATATTCAGAGTTACATATCTTTTCAGCATTCTGCTCCGATGGCCAGGCAAACATTTCTACAGATTTTCATCGGAGGTTAAGTTATAATAAGAGAGCAGCACAGTGACTCAATGGTCTGCATTGTGACTGCATAAATGGGGTCCTGGTTTTAACCCCCATTAGAGGCCCTGTCCGACGTTGTACTTTTCTCTAAAAGCATAATGATACTACAGGTTGTAATCACAATAAGGACAGAATAAATCAAGGAATCTACAAATAACAGTTTTGATTGCTGCCATTACATTGCATTAAAATGTGGTCTTTTCTGTGACTGAAAACTCTTACATGGTCTACAAGCTGCCCTTTGTATGGCCAGCAGAACAAGTGTGTGTGTGTGTGTGTGTGTGTGTGTGTGTAATTAAGTCTCAGAAAGTGGGCGCTAACAATTTAAAAAACATTAAAAATACTAAATATTACACTATTCCTAATAACCAAATATGATGTTAGGTTTTGCCTTAATTATTATTTTAAAATAAAATATATCTTACCTAGTGAAAGAGCCACAGTTCCTTAGTAGATCAACAAATGCAACACCGATAAGACCATCGACATTGAGGATGAGATTTGGTTTCTGAAGGAGAAAGTAAAAATAAATGAACTGCTCCAACTTTTTAGCAAACCCTGCAACTGTACTAAAATGAGTGCGTCAACACAATGTGTGTCAGCATGGCTGTGACATCACCACCAGGTGCACGTGTACCAGCAACAGGGTCATAACACAGGAGAGCTGGAAGACAGATGTTACCCCATAAGAGAAAGTATCTGAACACGGACCATCATGGCAGGATCATCAGATATTATTTTAATGAAAGCTGCATATTTAAAAGAGACTGAAAGCTAGGGAGGGAGCGAGCGGAAGAGACAAAGGGAGGGAGGGAGAGACAAAGGGAGGGAGGGAGAGACAAAGGGAGGGAGGGAGAGAGAGATGCACTTTTTTTTTAGGCACTCTACTACCCTTTCAATGCCAACAACCTAAGTTGTTTTCAGGATCCCATCATTGTGTTGATGCTCATTAATAGTTGAGAGAGCAGACTGACACAGAAATCTGCAAAGATGCAGTGAACAATGGTGGCACCCCTATATGATTGTGTAGCAGGATCGTGTTATTCATAAGAGTTGCCCAAATAAATTATAAACATTTTGGCAGAGAACAGTTTGCATTTCAACTGCGTATGCCAGGTGTTCTGATGGATTTCTACTTCAAATATAACTAGAGGAAGCTAGTCTGAAATGGAGCCCAAAAGTTTATGATTACAAATAGGATTAAATGAACCCACCTTATAGACCTGACTCTATACTGAGGCGTTAAATCTTAACATGCATTCAAGTGCCTGAACTTTTAACAAAAATGTGCATTCATGTATCACTGGCCCTGTGTGTGTTGTAAAGTAACCACCTCTCCAAGCTCGCTCCCGTGATGGAGTACAATCTCATGTTTAGTTTACTAATTTGTATTGAGATTGTAGTCCATCACAGGAGGGAGCATGGAGCGGTGGCTACTTTACAACACACACAGGTGCAATAGGGAACAAAAGTAGCCACCCTCCAGAAGGAAGGACAGTGTCAGCACCACTTCAGAGATGATTTGAGGATCTACAGCTGAGTGATACACAAATAAGCTACATTTATGTTAATAGTTAAAGTACCTGAATTAATTTTTAAGATTTAACTCCTGAGTTTAATGTCATTTTAACAATATCAATTCAAAACAATGCAAGGCATTTCAAGTAAGCCAAGGTCATCAATAACATCTAAACCTACAAACTGATGTGTATACCTGAGTACACTGGAGTACTTGAAATGCTGTGGACTGGTTTAACAGCTGTTACAGGCTTTTCCTAATTTTCTGATTTGTGATCTAGTGACATATGACAGCACACATGACATTGTGGGAAAGGGTTCCTTAATGTGTTTTTTTTCTTTAGTTTTAGATAGGGCAGGGTTAAACTTATTAGGGTTTTTGTTGCCGTCTGTCCAAATCGGGGAGAATATCCTTAATTCCCTGTTCTAGTGGCAGCAGGAAGAGGAAATCTCCCAAAGTGAGCGGGATTCCTCGCTTGGACAGCTGTCATCAGAACAATTGTCCCTATCCTCTATTTCTTGACAACTCAACATTTTGGGGTTTTCTCTCACTTTATGTGTCTCAGTGGCAAAGGTCACCAGGACAAAATAAAGGTAATAGTCCCCCCAGCGATGGCCATACACTGGTAGATTTTTGCAGGAATGTTAAAAAATCTCGTCAGAACATTTGATAATGCCCTCAGAGACTTAATGTGTTTGATTTTAAAGAACTATGGGCATGTAGGGGAGTGGGGGAGTGGGCATTAATGTGGCAGATGAGGTTTAATGTCGATAAATGCAAAGTAATGCACTTTGGAATTAAAAATAAACAAATGGGTTATACAATTATGGGTATGCCGCTGGGGAAGTCAGAAATGGAGAAGGATTTGGGGGTCATTGTAGACCACAAACTGAAAGGTAGTTTGCAGTGCCAGGCTGCTGTAAACAAAGCTAGCAGGGTCTTGTCCTGTATTAAAAAGGGGATGTATTGCAGGGACAAGTCTATAATTTTGCCACTTTATAGATCATTGGTTCGACCTCATCTGGAGTACGCGGTCCAGTTCTGGTCACCAGTACTAAGAAAAGATGTCCTTGAGTTGGAAAAAGTCCAGCGAAGGGCAACCAAACTAATTAGGGGTATGGAGGACCAGAGCTACGAGACGAGGCTACTAAATTTAAACATGTTCACATTAGAGGTGAGGAGATTAAGGGGGGATATGATTTCCATGTACAAAATGTTTAATGGTGGCAGCAACATTAGCGATAAACTGTTTAAAATTAACTCCGTTACAAAAACTAGAGGCCATCACCTAAAATTGATGGAAAAAAAATTCCAGCACAAGGGGCGAAGGGGGTTCTTCACAGTAAGATCAGTTAGGGTCTGGAACTCACTGCCACAGGCGGTGATTTCAGCAAATAATGTGGAATTGTTCAAGAAACTTTTGGACGATTTCTTAAGGGACCGTAATATACAGGGGTACGGGTACTCCTAGAATGAGATCCTAATAGGTTGGACTTGATGGACTAATGTCTTTATTCAACCTCAAATACTATGTAACTATGTATATGTACAAAATGAACCCTTGCAGTGGGGTTACCCCTCTGTGCTCGTTTTGGTCTAGGGTCTCTTCTCCCCCATGCTATGGCAGTCAAAGGATCATCAGATCCATAACTTGCATTGAATGTGAGGACACTGAGGGACATTCCACAGCCTTAGTGAAGAGAGATAAGCAGTCACAGCCGTGGAACCAGCATTATTTACCATTCTACTCCAGCAATGCCGATTGTTCATTTAACACCTCCATTTAGAAAATCAAATTAAGAATTTGTCATAAACAAAATGTTACTGGTGTATGGCCAGCTTAAGACTCCCATGTACAATAGGCGTGAGCAATGAGCAGATATTGTGACCGCTTGTCTGCTAAGAATCACCTACCTTTGAAGTAGTGATTTTTTCCACTTCCAGGGCATAGTCTAGCAGAGGAGTGGCTGGGAAGTTTTGCTTTACATAGTCTTTCAGGATCTGGACTCTCATGTCTGGGTTGTTGATCTGAAAAATATTTAAAATCAAACATATGAGAACTATCTCTGATGGAAAGTATGAGATTATGCTTATAGAATATATTTGTATATTTGTATTCATGAGCCACTTTCCAACGTGGAAGTTTCCAGGGTCTGTGTCTCATTGCTAGAGAGGTAAGCCCTAACTCATTTACGCACGTTAAACAAGGGAAAGTGAACCTTAGGGCAACCATCAACAATCTGCAACTACGGCTCTGTTTTTTTTATTAATATCTCAGTGGGTAAGGCCAATTGGAAATTGCACATGCATTAGTACATGGTTCTGTGCAGATTGATGACATTTGTTCTCAGAGCCTCTAGTGCACAGTTTAGAAAATCGCCAACGACTAAATATGGTAGGAGATTTTGGCCTGCTGTGTACAAGTTAAGCTATACAGTTTTAGGAAGAAACATCCCAAAAGACCCCATAGTAGCCCTCTTAAATAGAATGCACAAAAAGACAGATCTGACTCCTGACTTTTATATTTATGGCTGCTAAACAAGTACTAGCTAAAGTGTGGCCAATTTAGAGTCAGGGACACCCAAACAAGTCAAACAGGAAATGTCCTGGTACCTCATTAATGAAAAAAACCGAATACCTTAGGTTAAGAAAAGTTTAAGTAGTGAACTTTTAACACAGGCCGGTTGTAATTGTGTACTCTGCTTGCAGGCTACTCTTTACCTTATGAAATAAAGCAGGTGGGCTAAACTGAAGTACAATATGGGGCACTTACTGATTTCACTCTGTGACCAATGCCCATGATCAGTTTTCCCTCCTTTTTCATCTTGTTTACAAACTCCATGGGGATAAGACCACTGTCAAAAGCTTTGCTAAACATCCTGGCAGCTGCATCAAGGGCACCTCCAAAACGATCTCCCTATTAAAAAAATAAAATAAAAGATTAGGGAAGTGTATATAGAAAAATAGGATCATAAGAGACTATGAAAAAGGCACTTATTTCCTTGTTATTAGGATTTGCTGGAATGACTGTATGTGATAGACTTACAATAGTGAGCAGGCCAGACGTAAGACTGGAGATGAGGTCTTTGCCAGCTCTGGCACACACAATGGTGTTATGGGCTCCAGACACAGCTGGTCCGTGGTCTGCTGTTACCATCAGGCACATTTCAATGAAGTGGGAAGCATATTTAGGGACCCTATTGAAAAACATAACAGTTTATTAAAAAAGCGTAAATTCATTCAAGATCTCTGCCAAAAATGGTCCACTATATTGATCTCAACACAACCGCAAAGAATAGTGCCTCACCTCCTCTGGAACCAGAGAAGGCCCAATACACCACCGATTCCAATATCTTCTTTGAAGACATCTGTTATGGGCATGCCGGCATAGATGAGCTCCTGACCTCTCTCGTCGCATATACTGGTCATGAAAGAGGCAGGTTTCCTGATCAATCCCAACTCCTGAAGACAGACATAAGCCAGAAAGTTTGTGACAGCTGAATTTACATAAAAACAAAAGCACAAGTCCAGAAAGTACAAATACAAATGATATTTTGAAACAATCCCGATTAGAGGTGCAGCAGGCACGTCGACATGCTCTGTACCCTCACTGCAGCAAGCACAAAGGCAGAACTTCGGGACAGAGCTACGCTTAGCAGGTAACAATGCTCATTTATCCACATGCCTCAAAAGATCTGTCTTACCCCGTAGCAAACAGACTCAGGTTTTCATTATTCAGCTGTTTTTAGTGCAGATATGAACCAAATTGGCTGCCATGAGGTAACATGGGAAAACAGTTCTTCCTTCAGGCACTTTAATAAAATTAGGCCAATTTGGTGTTTAGTTAACTGCTGTCAACAGACAGCAGTAATCATCTGTGGATTTATTCTTTTTATAATGAACGCAGTTATTCCCTGACAGGTACATGAACAATCATTTGCATAGGAATTATGTGTACCTATGTAAATGAGGAATGCACTTAGCAGTAGAGACTCTAGAGCCATGACACAGCACAGGAAACATTATGTGATCCAGATGATCCAGATGGGGAAAGCAGATAAGAATATCACTGTACAATAAATACCTACCCTCGCCCAAGAGTAATCCATAGGTACGGTAGGAGGCGGTACTTCCTCTGCTGGTACAATTTCTCCTTTGCCAACCAATTCCTCATACACTGACCTTTGAAAATCAAGAAAAGGGTTATCCGACTGCTCACTAAACAAGAGCACTTTGCAGTGCCATGTATACATGGGTATTAGCACTGGTGGAGGGAGAAGCTTTCCTACAGTACTATGTAACATACTCATGCACTTCTTCTGTGACTGGCATCAGCTAAATCCACATAATCTACCAATGACTATGATGAAATCACACTCACTGAATCACATCACCAAGCTCGTCAAAACTACGTGGCACATATACTCCGGATTCCTTCAGGGCCTTATTTTTTGCAACTGCTGTCTCTGAGGCCTGGTTGGCACATGCTCCTGCATGTCCAAACTGCACCTGTGATTAAAGAAATAACTAGGTAAGTAATGAGACCCTGCTCAAGAAAATCAAACATATGGCATTTTAAGCATCTTCATGTTCCCAAGAGCACTTTGTAGGGTAAGCATTAGAAACAGTATACCAGTAAATAAAATGGCAAGACAAGCCATAGGAATAGGACTTAAAGCACATGTAAATGAAAAAGAAAGCACATCCATACGATGACAGGTTACATGCTATGACTATTAAAATAATTACACTTTAACAATAAATGAGCTATCTATGATATCTCTAACTGCGAACACTGTGGAACAATTTAGTCTCAGAATTCACAGCAGAAACACCAGCATCCATGTTAAATTAGCTGCTGTGACTTGAAAGCCTTCTAATCTTTTATGTATACACAGAGCAGATTCTCTAGGAGGAGGAAGCTGGAGGGAGTTGAGTTGTGCAAGTATTCATTTTTTGCATTGGAGCCTTCGAAGCACTGCAACTGTGATCAGTGAACTGTGGGTGCAATGCACAAGCTCCTGCAGACTCTTTCCCCAGCCCCAAGTTGGTATGGAGGTCTTATGCTAGCACCATCTTGGGTCAGCCCACAGATGACAAAGCAGATCTTGCAAAACTTTTTTCCCACCTCCAAGAATTTATTTAACCACTTGCCGTCCGCCCGTTGTAAAAAACCGGACGGACGGCACCTTGATAGCTGTAATGTTTCCATGTATTAGTGCTTCACTACCACTGCAACCTATAAAGCTGAAAGGCCTACGGCGGTGGCATGAGCCATCACCTCTGCTGTCTTATACCTATCATCAGTGTACTTGTGCTCTGCTTCCACTTACCTTTTCTGTCAGCAGTTGGCATTCATGCTCCAGAATTAGATATTCTGACTGAAAGAGGTACAAAAGCCTGAAAGATCTATGTGCGCCAGGAGTGAAATTGGCAGGGTGCAATCCACAAGATGGAACAAAAAGCTGATACAGATAAGGGCGCACTGAGTGTTTTTATTTCAAAGGACCTCTTTCTCAAGGTACTACCCACCGTTGGCTCCTGCATTGAATTTCCACTGATCTGGGGTATGTACAAAGGAGCATACATAGCATAGGGATGGTTACCCTTTAGTGAAATTTAAGTGTACGTCTCCTTTAATGGTAAAGGATAGGTTTAGGAGTGGGTTCAACGGGTTTGGTTTGGGCTCACAGATAGGTCTGGGATTTGGATGAAGGTTTAAGGTTAGGTTCATGAAAAAAGTAAATATTACGTTTTTAACGGTTAAAGTAAACATGTCATAAGAGGATTATATAGGCTGCATGTTTTGGCTTCAATACATCGCTGACCTGAAATGAGTAGATAAGCTTTTCTGACATTTCTAACAGTAATTGGTTGCATGCTTGTCCTGGGGTTTAACTCAGAAGTGATGAAGTCAAGCAACTAGTATTTTCAGAAAGCAGTCAACATTAGCAGGCCTCACATTTTTATCATGACTGGTGTCTTTAAATATGAGGTTAAAGAGTTAGCTGCAATAGATATTTAAGATTTAGAGTTTGGATTAGATTTGGTGATAAATATGATTTCTTTACACGAAAACAAATGGACCAATTAAAAAAAAAAAAAAAAATAGTACTCAAATTCTATAAAACACTTTGCAGGCAAAGTAAACTTGTTATCTGTGATATGAGCCCACAGATACAAAAAGTGAAGCCCAATCTGCAAAAATTAAAATAGATAAGAACAGATCCTATAAGTTAAAAGGAAATGTCCATGTATAGTGGACTTTTTAATTTTAAAAACAGGGTCAGCCTTGCACATACAAGAGTCCCACTGTAGCATCCCAATATGCACATCAGCAAATACTTTGCTCTTGTGGATTCCATCCACCCAGAAAAAAAGGTGGTGTGATGTACAGATCAGATGCAAATTGTCTCATGACTGGATGGGCTGCCTTAAACAGTAAACCTGACTTGCAGGTGCCTGGCCCTTGTGCGGAGCCGAATAGCCCTGCATGATTCATGGATAAAACATTGTTGGTGGTGATTTGTCTCTTGTTGAGAATCAGTATAAACAATCAGAATGCAAGCTATTATAGCCATTTCCCAAGGTACAGGTAAGCATGTATCTTGGGTAGGTACATATGAGCTGGATCCAGTGGCACCTAAGAAGCAGCTTACTCCTAAGTCCTAACTTAGTAATACCCTCTCTGCTATTTTATACCTATACCAGGGTTCCATGCCAGTCTAAAAATAAATATAGCACACAATGGAAATAAAGTTTTAAATAGGTTAGTAAAAGGATACCACCTGTTACAGCAGAAGCTGCATGTCTTTGGTGCCATATTTAGGTCCTTAATAAATCTCCAGATACCACATCAACCCAATCAGTAGTCAATCTTTATTCGTATTTATTTTTATTACCTCTGATGAAAACATGGTTGCACAGGTTCCTATACACCAACACACAATGGGCTTTGTGAGCCTGCCTTCTTTAATGCCATGACAGATTTTGTATTCCTCTGTACCACCAATCTGCGAGAAAAGCAAAAATGTTAAAAATTATTTACCAACATTTATTTAGAATATACATCACAAAATATATACAATTAAAATAGTTTTTTTTTTGTTGGCACAGAGATCTTAGTGCTGAAAAGATTTAAATCCTGCAGCTCAACTAAGTGCCGCTATGTTGCTAAAGCACATCCTGTCCTTTCTTTGGCTTGATACCTAAACCCTAACATAAAAGCCTTCACTCCATTCCCCCCCGACACCTGGCATTGAAACCTTAACCACCACCCTAAAGGCTAACCTGCCCCCAATACCACATCTTTATCCTAACCCCTAAAGTAAGCCTTTAGCACTTTAAGCCTTAAGATTTAACAATTAATCTTTGCCTGACCCTTAACCTTACATCCAAACACCTCATCCTAACTTAACCACAAATGAACAACCTTAAACCCTGAATCCTTGAGCCTAACCTGTTAAATCACTAAACTAAGCAATAACACTTAGTGACATTAAACCCTCAGATTTTTTAACATAAACCAATACTGTAATGTGTACCTTACTGTAATCTATGGTGGTTTCCCTTCTCTTTGCTGCTCTTCCTTTTAAATCCGTATCTCTTCTCATGCTTGGGGAGAACTTCTGTTTTGCAGCAGACTGCCTTGTCTCTGGAATGGCTACATGGTGTCTGTGTGAAGGTTCACAACCTGAGCCAGCACTACAGGAAGAGGCACTCAGCTGCAAAGGGAAGTTATCCACCAGCTTGAGAAGAGATACAAATTTAAAAGGAAGAGCAGCAAAGAGAAGTGAAACTACCATGGATTACAGTAAGGCACAAATTACAGTACTGTTTCATGTTAAAAAAATCTGAGGGTTTATGGTCACCTTAACCCTAGTTCTTTATTTACAACTTGTCCTGTGCAGTTTTTTTCCTGAAATCATTGCACCTAGACAATAAGTAGCATAATGCTCTTTATTTAAAAACAAAATATCTGATGCTAGATCCACTTTAAGATTGCTAAGGGCACAGAACTGCCAACACATCAATAATAAATACATGTTTAAAGAATGTCAACATTCATTACACATTTATTAAAAGTTATTGCTACCCTGTTATTTTTGGCAATGGATGAATTGAACTGAACTCACCTCTCCAAGCACTACAATCAATTTAACTCCTTCTGTATCTTGATAACGTAAAACATGGTCCATGAATGTGGAACCAGGGTACCTAACAGTGGGAAAATAGGCAGTTAAAAGTAGGGAACCTTTCACTTTCACTGCCAACAAAAAAAGGTCTATTTTAATATTGCACAATTGCTTTCTACAGCTTTTGCGCTCTTTTGCCTTTTTTATATTGCTCTGTTCAGAGCAGGGATAGTGGGTGGAATGGACCACCATTTTCTCATGTTCTAAGATTTATTTTCAGGGATTTGCTACTTAAAATGTTTAGATGTTGATCTCAATAAAGCATTTAAACCATAAGCGTACTATAGAACATTGAGGTTTATTGTTTTGTATTAATAAAATTATCCATCTTTTCATGATTATCTTACTAAATTCTTGGCCTCATTCTACTCTTTTAGATCATGCGGGTTCCTGGTAGGTATTGTGTAGAAGCACTCTAACCTAACTGAAAATGCCAATAAGACGGCGCAGCTTGCAGTAGCCTTATGAAATAGCTGTCCAAAGTAATGAAAGTAGAGGAAGGATTTCAAAGTTTAATATGCACCCTTTAAACCCTAAAAGCTGAATTATACGGGAAACAAAAATATTTAAATTAAAAAGTATAAATGTGTTCAATTCATGTAAGATGTTCTACATTTTTTATGTTCAAAGATGAGCTTACAAATTTAAAGGCTCTCTTACCTATCCCCACCAATGGCTACTCCTTCATAAACTCCATCTGTGGTCCTGGAGATAATGTTGTTGAGCTCATTAGACATACCACCAGAGCGGGATACATAGGCAACACTTCCAGGACGATACAGCTTGGAAGCCAAAATATTATCCAACATTCCTCCTGTGTTGCCAATCTTGAAACAACCAGGTTTAATGCCACCAACCTAAAAAGGACAAACAAGTCAGCTCACGTATTCAACTAAAATTGGAATGACTGATAATGATAGTGTAAGGACTCTGTATTGCAGGACAATTAAAGCGCATCGAAAAATTTTTGGATACAGGGGGAAAAGGGTAGAACCTTTGACATTTTTATTGCTGTTTGTCTTTGTTGTGGAGATCTACTGTAAAAGCCCCAGAGCTTTCTTAGTCATGCCTGCAAAAAAATAGTTGATAGGTCCATTGAGAAATGGTGTCCCTAGTGCTCTGAAAGCCCCTTTCAGATTAAAATGGGATTTTTAAAGTGTAGAATCTGTTTCTTCGTGTACATCAAAGGACACAGAGTTAATTTTGGAACCAAATGGGTATGCAGATAGTTTGAGGTGATTAAACGCTGGTAAATCAATGCTGTAAAGACAACCCTTTATGACCACTCCCATATACAAGACAAATATCCGGTTTTCTTGATCTTAAATCACAGGACATAGGGAGTTCATTCTAGAACCAATGGGATGTCCAAAATCAGTCCAACAGAGGGGTGGGCAACACAGCAAACAGGCCAATGCGAGATCATCAACAAACCCCGGCAGAAACCTAAAAACAGAGGGTGCTCACAAGTCTAGTGAACTAAACTGCCATTTTATCTCATTAGCATTTTCTTATGAATTGTTATTTTATCTCCAGCAAAAAAGGCCCTTTTTATGGTCTCCTAAATAGGTTGCAGATAGAATCTCAATGTTATTTTCAGCCACAAGGTATCAGTAAAGTCTGTGTGAATTGCCTTTATACACAGAATATATTCGATTTAAATGTGATAATATAGCAGACATTCATGGTAGTCTAAAAGCAAACAAAGTTTAAAGCCTGCATTTCCTAGAAGTTGTATCAACATAAACATAACAAACTTGGGTGGTGGGGTTTAATTTTCACCTCGGGTACATAGCTTAGATCTCACACCTACCTATCCTTAGACTAAAGTAGTACAGACAACCCAATACTTACTGTTGCAGGCCCAATAATAGTGACTCCTTTCTCATCAGCAGTCTTGATGAGTTTCCTGGTTAAAGCTTCTGGTATTCCTTCTGCAATGATTGCAATGCTGCGGATCTACAGACAAGACACATCTTAAATAATAATCTTAAAGGATAGGTGTCAATATACTGTAACATACAATTCAGAACTGGTCTCCTAAAAAACTTTTTTTGTGCCTGGTCCTGGTACAAAACTTAAGCCTTTTGAGTCTCAGTCTCCAGTTTTATCACAATCAATTGTAAAAGCAGAGCAATTATAAGAGCAAAGCATACTGTAACATGTATATAAGCAAGAAAATATAAGCAAGACTGTCATTAACCTGAGGATAATTCATGGTCTCAACACTGCTGTCGTATGCAGATCTCAGAGAGGCAAAGTTGATGAGCACATCCACTTCAGGGTGCTTCCTCATGGCATCCGCCATATTCTTGAAGACTGGTATCAAGATTTCTTTATGACCCCAGTAAAACTTCTGTTTATGATCCCCACTGTTAAAAAGATGCAAAAGATTTAGTAGTACAAATCTA
>NW_017306630.1:61994-74466 GCF_000935625.1 Nanorana parkeri
AAAGAAACCCCCCCCCCCCCCCCCCCCCCAAAAAAAAAATGCTAGTAATATTATATGGCTAAAAGTATATTAGTGCTCTATGAAATGCTAAAGTGTGACTGCTCCTTTCACGGATTGACCATTTATATCAGCAACACAGACAAAGCCCCCTTCCTATTTTGAAGTCACAGTTTTATGATTGGAGGCAAGAAGAAATGGAGCAAATATAAATTTAACCTGGAAAATCTGTTTAACAAAGACTGGTTTGAATACCACTGTGCTTGTGAAGATTTGTGCTCTCCACATTTTAAAAAATATAAGCCTTGAGAGTCAAACATTGACCCAGACTCTGCAGGAAAAGGAGCTGAAGGTCATACTAACCATTTTCTGACTGTTTAATAGGGATACGGAATAAGAAAAAAACAATATCCCGGTCATTAACCACTACAGGAGTTAGTGGGAACAGTCAACATTCCACAAATTGTTACTTTTAGGTGGTGTAGGGTTATTATAGACATAATAGGCTGTTCGGCGGGCGCTGGCTTTGAATATGGAAGCTCAAAATTGCACTGCAGTTCTAATAGAGGTAAGTGATCAAATCAGCAGTTCATCGGGATAAGGAATATGATCATTCACAGATCATAATATGCCAATCAATTTGAAAAAAAAGTAAAATGTGTTCTCAGTTCATTGCTCTACATAAACTACAAGCGACTGTGAGAATGCTGGCAAAATGGTGTTATTTTTTTTGGCTTTGGACAGAGCGATGAAGTGTTAGAAGCTCTGTCAGCTTGAACTGCTGCCTGTATTTTCATTGCAAATAATTCCTCTGCTATCTCGGTGGCCATACAGGAATTGGGGGGAATCTCCTCAGCAAAAAAGACCACACATAAAACCTTGCAGGTTTCTAGCCCTCTCCTTGTGTGCAAAAAAACAACCAAAACATGCTTTTACTTTTAATGAGAGTCCTTTTGGGAAAGATCCAGCCCTCTTCCTGTCTCAGTAACCATACAGGAGGCAAGAGAAAATTTCCGCAATGGGACAGAGAGAACTTTGGCTTTTAGGTTAAACATTAAAGGTCCCACAATAGGGTTCACTTTTATTAGTATGAGGCTGCAGTGTTGAACTTACGTGAAAGGGTAAACCATTGCAGCCACTGAAGGTTCGGAGCGTGAACAGACATAGTCAAAATCCAGCATGCCTTGCACGGCCCTGGTCTGCATACCCCAAACAATAGATTTGGTGTGACGGCTGAATAGTGTAGTGGCTTTTGCTGCAATAGATAAAACATAGATGATTAATGGAAGTGTAGTAAAAGTGACAACGATGGACAACAAACACAGGGATGAATTTAAGCAGAGAGGTGGCAAAGAACGATTAGCACACAGAGATCCAAAGGACATGGGCTCTTACCACAACAAAGGGTATGCCAATACAGAACCTCAGATGTACAATCCATTTTTCTCATTCACACTTTAACAAATGCCACAAAAACGGAGAGTAATAGTTTTTCAGTTGTCAAGTGGCAGTTAAAACATATGATTTGTTCTAAAGCAATAATATTTAACCAGTTTCAAAGTTAATTGGCAAGCAGTCAAAGTAAAAAAGCTCCATTTAGTAAATTTGCCAAAGAAAGTGGAGCAGGCTGTACAGGCAGATGCTAGTCTACTAATCACACGTATTAGCAGGTCAGTAAACATTCTAAATAGCATTTAAGCATGCAATAGCAATGCATGACTTATCACCTGGGAAAATGGGTTGAAAAACAAAACTGGAAATTAGCTAAAAAAAAAAAAAAAAATAGCAAACCTCGTTGAGACTATATATACTGACAAACAATACATTTAAGAAGTGCATCTTTAGCCACTCGAGTACTTGCTATGGTATACAGTACAAACATTCTTAATGATTTTTAGGTAGGCTTTAAGGATGCTTATAGATCCTAAAAGCCGTGTTACAGTGTTGCAGCCTGTTATTGGCGGTCACAAATTTGTTCCATGATTTGATCATTTCAGCTACAGCAAAGTTCTGTTGTAAGAAATAATAGTTTTTTAAAGCTCAATTGAACTGTTTGTTTAACTTTGCTAAATACATTCCAGGTGCATCAAAACAAAATGTCTGCAGAGTTTTACAGTTTGTAATCTTTAGAAAGCAGCCACAACCTGAGAAAAGGAGTACCTGCTCCCTGCCAGCATGCTGTAGAAGACCCTTGCTCTTTATTAAAAGGATTGTGATTAAAGAAAAGGAGTAGAGTAAAAATCTGCACTCTGTATTGACAGTAACACTAGATTTAAAAGTACAATTTGTCAAACTGAAAACAAAAAATTCACAGAAGACATTACAGTTAAAAGACATTGGATGCTCTAAAACAGTGGTTCTAAACCTGTGTAACCTCAGCACTTACATTTGTCCTTTGATTGCATGGTACAGTGCGTTAATCTTGTGGGACTGTGCGATTAATGCACTGTACTAGTGTGAACGGGTCCTCAAAAACACTGACAGACATAACCCGAGACATCATTGTTTTTTCTTTTTTTCTTTTTTAAGATCCACCCAGTCTCCGTAGCTTAGGAGAACTAGAGTGGATCCTCAGCCTGGGGTCCAGTGTGGGCTGCCATGTTGTGATGGAGCTCTATCCATATGTGTATTACTTGAACAGCTCCCATGCGTGCCCGTAGAGTTGCTGGGAGCCAGAATGTGATGTCAGTCCAGGGCATGCAAGGGAGCTGTAAGCAATGCACGGATGGATGGAGCTCCCTCGCGGCCATAGCCCCAGCTCATCCCACTTCAAGTCGACACTCGGCACTAGGCAGCATATTTTGGATGGCTGCTCGGTGCGAGAACTGTCAGTGCTGTGCTAGGGGGAGGCTGAGGAGCCTTTCACCTAGAAAAGTGGAAGGCATGTGGCGACCCACTGGACACGTGGTCACGGCCCACCAGTTGAGAACCAAGGCTCTAAAACAAATTATACATACAGTATCACTTCAGTATCAAATGTAACGACACATAAATAATCCAATAGTGGTATTGTATGGTTCATAAGTGGAAACACCTCCTAGTCCTGAAGATGCAAAAAATGCACTTTAGTTGAACTGCTTAAACTGAGCATGCAGATAGTGCACATGATTCATTTAGATTTGCGCAAATTCTCATCTGCTGGTAAACCCACAAAGATCCTGGTGTGTGCCCTTACTTAGCCCTCAGTGACCAAGCAGATTCCATGTGTTCTTATTAAACTGCAGGAAAAGGCTTAATCTATTGCGATAAGAAAAAAAAAGAAGAAAAAAAACAGGACCTAATTAGCTAGGTATTTTTAAATCCGGCCTGGTATTGCCAATAATAAGACAAAAAAATGGTATACAACAACCAAAGTCATATTACAAACCTACTCGTCTTTAAAGGGAATCTGTCACAAAGAAAAATAGCTGTGTGAGAAGCTATAAATGAAGCTATCATTTTCTAACTCCTGACCATTGCTTTAAGAGCAGAAATCCTTGAAAAGGAAGTCAAGTCATTATGCAATTTTTGTGGTGTTTGACATCACTGGGAATGCTGAGGAGGTTGTAGTTCCCCCATCAGGTCTACTGAGGTAATGATTGACAGGAGGAGGTGGGCGGATTCAATAGCCAAAATGTTTCCCGCCATTGGCTATTAAAGTGAAATTAAAGTCAAAAACCCCCCCCCCCCCGCTGCTTCAAGGAATTGCCTTAAATGATGCCTCTTAATCTTCTTTCCGGTAGTTTTCAGAAGTCCCTCCAGTGCTGGTGCTGGTCTCTGATCCTGCGCTGATTCCATCTCTTCCTGTCCCACGGATCGTCTCTCCTCTTCTCCTGGCCAAAGATCTCTACTGCACATGAGTCCGTCTGAGAATTTTCAGATTTATGGACAGGAGTGTGCGGCAGAGACACAGATAAGTTAAATTTTTTTCATGTTTTTGCATATATCTAGCAGTAGATATATGCACAAACACGCAAGGCTTTATTATCCCTTTAAACACCTCGTCATTAGCCCAGTGGACCACATGGGGAACTATTTTCTTGACTATCCTGACAAGGTCCATGAGCTAGTAGGCCCCTGTGAAGTCAGTAGTTGCATGGTGTTTGGATGAAGTAGAGGACACTGAGGAGACTTCTGAAATCAGGCATTAATGCTAGGGATCTGTGGTGATGTCATCTTGGCATAGACACTCTGCAGAGCTCGGCACAGCGGGATGCTGAGAATTTCATGTGTAATGTGTAGAAGCAGCTGACATCATTAAATAAAAGAAACAGTACTTTTGGACTATTAAGAACGTTTTGGAAGAGGAGGGGGGCAAGACGTGGCAGAGGTACCTGTAATACAAGCTTTTAAAACAAGAACATGTTAAATTGCACACTTTAATCTAACTAGATACATGCTGGGTAAAACTTTTATACATCACTCCCTTTTTTTAAATAAGCTTGCATCTTCTCCCTGTGCTTGCGCTGGGTTACTCTGGGAACTCCAATTCCCACAGTCCAAACACATACTGGTAGGTTAACTGGCTCCTGTCTAAACTATCCCTAGTATGCATGCATGTGAGATAGGGACTTTCGATCGTAAGCTCCTTCAGGGCAAGATGCCACTATATAAAAGCCCTGTTATAATCAAATAAAACAATACTTCTCATTGATATAGTAAAGAAAGAACCCTGCTGCACCCTGTTCCACGCTAAATCACTTTATTAAAAGTTCATCAGCGAAGCAGAGTCCTCCCTGAGGTCCGCCTCCTCTGACATGTTTCCCCCAATCTTAGGCTTAAATCAGACATCCCAGGATTGGGTGTAAAATTTCTGAGGCGGCAGACCTCGGTGTCACTGATGAACTTTCAATAAACTGATTCAGTGTGGAATAGAGTGTGGCCGGTTTCTTCCTTTACTATATACCAGTTTGGTTGAAACGAGGATAGACTCCTGCCTGTGAGCACCAGACTAAAGCCATTTGGAATACTTCTCAAGGTCTTGCACAAGGGACCGAGAATGGCAGCTTCTATATAGAGATTCTTTGTTTTCCAAGTCCCTTTACACAGGGTATCTTCAGTTAGTTCTCTCGAATGCACCAATATCCAAAAAAAAACAAAAACACACAGAGTCCTATCTACATAACAAAGTATTTTACCTCCATTATTTCCATTACACCGCAACATGCAGTTGTACTAAAAAGCGCCCTAAAAATCTGCACTGGATGCAGACCAGCATGGCATGTAGGAATTAATATATGCAGAAACATTCAGACCAACCCCAGGCACAGTACTAAACATTTGTAGTTTGTTTCAGATTCTGTACACTTGCAAGATGAAAAAAAACCAGCAGAAATGGAAAAAAAGAAGAAGATGGAACATGACTTTATAAAATGACAACAAATCAGATCTGTCCCACAATAACTGAACTGCAGGAGGGAGTCACTAAAACACGTGTTTTGCACACACAGCAATAGTAAATCTAGGTTTTGCATAAAAGGTAGAGATGGGTAGGGACAAGGCAGCAGAATACATACACTAGGACTGGAAATACTACAGTGCAGACTTAGACAGAGTAAAGCAAACAACCGGCTCTCAGCTGCTATCCTACCTTTAACTGGTCCATGTATGGCCGCTGTATCTGTTAAAATGAGACAGTTAGGGTGCATGCCGAAAACGGATGCTTCAAAAGTGATGTAAAATGAAAGCCCTGTATAACCTATTATCTTTTGTCCTATCAGCTCATAAAGTTATTTAAAGTCCATCTCCGCATAAAGAAAAAAGCCTGTCCTTGCATTGGGGCTACCACCACACTGCCCGTTTTTGTCTAGGGGTATGGTGAAGAGCAATTGTAGTTACTAGATCCCCGCATACCAAGATGGTTGGTGTTCACCTCTCCCCTCTGCTCCAGCTGTGGTATTTGGCATGGTCATGTCTAATGCAGAGGTATGGACCCTGTATTAGACTGATGACGTCAGCAGGCCTCCAAAAAAATATTGTGCAAAAACTTTTTTTTTTAAACTTTTTTACTATTTTACTTTATTTACTATTATTTTATATCTGACAGTTATACTCTAAAATAAATACCTCAGAGGCTAAAGGGCCTTCATTGCTTTCAATAAAGCCTCCATACCAATAATCAGTGGGGACCTGTCAGTGGCAGCCAGGATGAAGTGCAAGCAGCCCTGCAAAGTGTCGGCTGCTTGCTCCCAAATGGAAAAATGTTTTTAAGGCAACTCTGGCACAAGGCATTGTACTGGGGAATGTTGGATTGCGGGCAGGAAGGGATTTAAGAACAATAGAAATACAGAAAGTCAATTTCTGTGTTGAAAGGTTAGTTCTGTTGATGATTTGCAGTTCAGGTCAAGAATGGATGGAACATGCTTTATTACCGAGTACAATCCTTAGACTTCCATGTGTGCCTCTATTATCAAAGTGTGCCATTTGAAGCATGAAGAGGAGCAAGGGACAGAATGGGTCACATGATTGTTTTTAAATGCCCTTTCTCAACCCAATGTACATGGCTGTCAGAAATAGAGCCTGTGTTTCTTACAGCAACTAGTCAGATTACAATTGTTTTCTGAAATTCAGAAAATAAAATGAACATAATTTGATCGCTCAGGTCAACAAAACACTTTCCTTTCTGTTTTACAATCAAGATAAAGATTGAAATTGTTCCTAAACTAAATAGAATGTGAAGCAGTCGCCCCTGGCAACCAATCGGCTTCGATCTTTCTTTTTCAAAGCTGAACTGAAGAGAGAAGCTGATTGGTTACTATGGGCAACTGCTCAAGATTCTGTCTACTGCAGTTTTGATAACCCTCCCCCATTTAATTTTTTCTGCATGTTTGCAGTTGAGGGAATGTTTTGTGGTCAAGTTAAAGTGCAACTCTAAGTGAAACTTTGTTTTGTTTTTGGATAGATTAGGGAAGGTTTAAAGTCTCTGCCACTTTTAGGGAGATTGCCCTTCATTTACTGTGAAGAAACTAGCACAAGAAGTGAGGGGAACCTCCTCAGTGGGGACACCAATAAAGAACACTTGTAAAAGGTAGAGTGAGGAAGAGTTAAGCCCCATTTACAAATGCGAATGGGACCAATTGCATGAGTGCTTCTAGACACTCATGCAATCAACTAAAGGCGGGAGGTGCTGTACAATACAATGACAGCTGCCAGTGCCCGCAGCAGTTTGCATGCAATTGCACATGCTGTGACTACGACTGTTTACATCCAGGAGCGATCATCTGCAGGTACGCACAGCATGTGTGATTACATCGGAACAGCCGCAGGCGTTCAAAGCCGTCACTGTATTTTACTGTGCCTTCTGTCTGCAATGAATCGCATGAGGCTCACAGAGGAATTTATGAGACTCATGCAATCAGCCCCATTCGCAAGTGTGAATGGAGCCTAACTTTTTTCTAATGTTTGTAATGGGGATATTTTTAGTCAGCTCTGATATGCTCATGAGGGCAGGAAGTGATGGGAGCTCTAAACCTTTCCCTACTCTTTTTAAAAATAAAGTTGCATTTTATTTTATTTTTTAAGAATTGTATCTCCCCAGTATGATATGCCACTTTAGGCACTGCTCTAACCAATCACTAGCAAAGATTATTCTTTTTTCTCTTCACAGGTAAGAGTTAAATCTAAAATGTCAGCCACAATACTTTAGTCCCATAGAGGTGAACTGTGGCATTTGTGACTGGCATGTGGAACCACCACATAGTATCCAATACATAGTCTGTGGGGGTGCTAAACTTCACCAGTGCCATCAAAAAGTTGAAATATTTAAAATAAATTTGGCCATCAGCAGAAGTAAATTTCTGCTGATGGCCAAATTTTGGTTTCTGTAAATGAAATGGTGAAAAGGCGTTTGAACACACAGAAAGGGAACTTGGAAGACTGAATTACCGCTAGGTAGCGTTGGCTTGGCCTTTTTGGCTGGAGTGATGTCCTCTTGTTTGGATTCAGAGAATGATGCAGTTCTGCTGGGTGCAGGAGTCTACAAGACAAAAAAAAACCAAACCTTAGCTTTTAGAAAGATACCAGGACAATACTGACTGCTTAGGTAGAACCCTGGCATGTTTTCTTCACAGGCAGTATAAATCCAAGCAGAAGATGCAGCACTTTAACTGTAAATTATATTATCCACATACAGACGAAGTCATTTGAACTGGGGTAAAGCTGGCCATTCACCAGTAGAATTTTGTAAAAAATTTTGGAAAGTTAATTTGGTTTTCTAATAGTAATGGGGTCAAACCAACGATCATTTTTGACTAATGATGGAGAAAATAGAAATCGAATAGAAATAGAATAGAAAAGTTTGCCTGAACAAACGAAATTCGAACAGCGATGTTGGTTTTTATTCGGGAAATTCCAAAATCGAATGTTAAAATGTGAAAAAAATTTGAAGAACGCTCGTCAAGTCTCTGATTGCATTCTCAACATATTTGTTTATGTGACCAGCATTGGTAAGACAAAGAATTCAAGGATTCCTAGATAGTACAGTATAGCCTCCTTAAAACAGAAGGTATTTACATGTCTCATGTCATCTCATAGCCCATTTTTATAGTGCCATTTATTCTAAACTGCATTTAAGTCTATTTGTCCAGCAGTGCAGTGTATGGAGTACAAGGCTTCTATGGAGTAGGGTTTGAAAGGCAACGGGACAGTATAGACACCCTTACACCCTTCCCTCGCTTCCCATCATAACATGTATGGTTATACTGTCCTGAAGGATTCCTCTGGAAAGGCATTTCTGACCTGCCTATACCTTATGGAACTGAAAATTCAAAGAAAGAATAAAACGTAAAATATTTGTCATGAAGATGACTGTTGCCATTACACTCGCTTTAACCTATTGTTTTGAAATATGCATAATTTTCCTGAGCCTAATGGGCTCGAAGAAAAATGGCAGTGGATATACTTGACAAAATAAATCCGATTTCCAAAATATATAAGCTGATGTGCGCATCTAACAGGTAGAGACCGGCTGCATTGATTTCATCTGTGTACTGGCACATAGAAGACTATTAGCTAAATTTTTCACTAAGCCAATCCCCCCTGCAGGTGTGTCACACTGTATTTGTAGCAGGGTTTTATTCTGACTTACTGAAGAGCTGCCACTGGCATTCAGCAGAAAGTTGGCAGTATGCGCAGCAGTGGGAGGCTGATTTGGTATTGGCCGATGGCCCAGCGCCATGCCCACAATGGCTGTCATGTGAGTCTCAGTGCCAAACACATGGATAGGAATTCCAGTTGTTTTTCCTATGAGGAGGTAAAAAAGAAAGATATTAGCAAAAGGAGAACTAAAGCAAAAAAAAAAAAAAAAACCTTTATATTTTGATATACACAGGGCTGTAAAGCGTAGGAAAAAATAAAGAAAGACAAACCCCCCTTTTCAGAACAGGCTCAGAAGACCTGTTCTCACAGATCTCTTTTGAAGGTCAACGATAACTAAAGAACAAAAATGTAACCTATTGCAGCTTACCATTCTTACCACACCTGATTTGGTGGCTGCATTTTTTTCAGGCTAAGAACATTTTCAGCAAGTACAGAAAACAAGTTTGTCTTGCCAAAAATGCAATGTCCTCGTCACTTCCTATGAACTGAACAGAAAGCAAAAATATGATCTTGTCCTGTAAGCTACTAATCTCTTCATCCCCAATGTAAGGCAGATATGTCAGAAGTCGAGCCTGGGTGGCATCCTTGCCAGTTTGCATGCAGTGCACTGATGGTTGTGCCGCCCCAACAGGGGCATAGAATATGAGATGCATAGCCTCAGTTAATATTAGCATTGTTATATAGGTTAGAATTTATATAGTGTGATTTGCCTAACTATTTTCTCATAGCTAAATTCATGTGTTATCCTATGCTGCCATCTAGTGGCCTTTTGTTGTAACAAACATGCTTTCTGTAATTATTCCTCATGTGACGATGTATTTCCCCCTAGTGTAGCCCCTTCCTGCTTCCTGTGTGCAGTCCTTCCTGTGTCATGGGCACAGCTACTAGCCACATGTAACAAGGACACACATGTAATCTGCACAGTACGTAGGAAAGGCATCATTTTCTGACCGCACAATACTATAACCATTCAACTGCTGTTCCTATCATCTGCTGTAACCTGATGTAAAGAATAAACACCTCTTTTGAATGAATCGGTATTGACGAGTTCAGCTATCTGACGAGGATTGTCCGCAGTGTGTATATCTGCTTATACAGGCCAGGCATAGAGGTCTCAGCAAGGGATATATTTCGCTATCACAACGATCAGAGTCAGAATAATGGTCAAAAAGCCTGAAACGGCTGTATGCAGTTTGGAATACATTATTCTATAATATTTGGCTACAGTTGCACTAAACACCAGCAGTTCTGGATGTGGATCTGGCAGAAGGGCCGAAAAGCAATGATTTGCAATTTTGCATGGCTCCAGTCCCTATCCTGAAATAAGGAATAATCCTCTTTTTTGGGGAATGAGACATGAATACCCTCTGGTTTAAGAAGGCTGTACTAAGTGCTGATTGCAGCGTGGGCTTTTTGAATGCCTTAGTCCATTCATATTAAGGATGCACGGATACTAGTATCAGTAATCGGTGCCAATGCCGAGTATTTGGGCGAGTACTCATACTCACCCAAATGCTCAGATGCCAAGCCCAATAACCGAACTTCCGGTATCAGGAAGCCGGGCAGTGAGTCATTACACGCCCGGCGTTCTGATTGGCCGGGAAGCCGGCTCCATGCTCCTTCGTCACTTGTGACGAGGGAGCATGGAGCCGGCTTCCCGGCCAATCAGAACGCCGGGCGTGTAATGACTCACTGCCCGGCTTCCTGATTGGTCAAGAAGCTGTCCAATCAGGATGCCAGGTGCCATTTATTGATGCGGCGCCCGGCTCTCCGATTGGCCGGAAAGCCGTCTTCATGCGCCCTCATCACCTCGACGAGGGTGCATGGAGCCGGCCTTCCGCCAATCAGGAAGCCAAGTGCGGAATCGTTTCACGTCTCCCGGGTTCCTGATTGGCCAGAAAGCCAGCTCTATGCTTTCTCGTCATCTAGTGATGAGAAGCATGGAGATGGCTTCCTTGCTAATCGGGAAGTCAGGTGGCGAGTAATTACACGCCGCCTGTGCCAGTCCCCTAATGGGACTTCAGGTATAGGTATTCGGTATCGGCGAGTACCGAATTTTTTTTTTTTAAAAATCGGTACTTGTACTCAATACCGAAAAACCAGTATCGGTGCAGCCTTACTTATTATAACCGGTATGGTTGTATTGTCTCTCCTGTATCTTACATACTCATTGCTTAGGGAATTGGCTTGTACTGGATTCAAATAAACTGTAGATAAAACAGGCATGTAACTCTGTAGATTTGAAGGGTACCGGTCACACTCACCTACTTCACCCATGACGCGAAGCCCCTCCTGATAGTTTGGTCCTCCTCGTCTCACAAATATTGTCACTTCATGTTCCTTCAATGGTCCCTGGAAATCTTTAATAGCCCGCACAATACCCTGTTCAAGAAAGAGATCAGTATTGGCTTAAGTCACGAGTTGTTGGTTTGTCTCAATGTTTTATGAACATGGCCTCCCAAAGCTCACCTTAAAGGTTGCAGCAACATTAGTGAAATTTGCAATACTTCCCCCAATAATCAGAATTTTACCTAAAGTAAAGAAGAAAAAAAAAAAAACAGTCAGTCAAGCACAAAATGCAATAGTTTAACTGTGCAAACTAACAGAAAAAGCTCTTTCAGTGACAAGAATGAGAACGGGTAGACATATTTGCTAAAAGTCGTTATGTATGCTCTTCAGAATATGTATTTTTGGGATCTAAAATCATCAGTTAAAAAAGTTCAAAGCCCTATATTTGGATAGATCGTCTACAGAAAAACAAACTCAAAAAGGAGGTGTTAATTTGTATTGCTTCTTTAAGAACAACTCTGGGCAAAAGAAATATTAATCCTTGCAGTGGGGCTACCTCGACACTGCAAGAGGTAAGTGCTTATTTTGTCTAGGGAGCTAAAATAACTATAGATATACTCCCCAAAACCTTGATCCTGACTGGCTGCTAGACCAGTCCCTTAAGCCTGTCTCATCCTCCACTCCAGCAATGGTATGTCCCTCAGCATCCTCACATCCAATATACCGTATTGGACATGATGGCTCACCGGACGTTAGACTGCCGGAGCAGAGGCTCGGCCCGGTCCGGCCCGGTCAAGAAGCCAGCCAGGATCGAGGGTCAGGTGAGGATATCACTGTTATTTCAGCTTCCTTGACAAAATGAGCACTTAACCCTTGCAGTTTGAGGGTAGTTTAAATTTACCCAGAATTCTGCTTTAAAAAAATAAAAAGACAAATGATTGGCTACTATTTGCAACATGCCAATTTTAAAATCTGCTACAGATTTAGGGTCTTGGTTAGTCGGTTTCCTTGCAAAGCTTTACATGACTAAGAAGTCTATAGAAGTCACAAGATGTCTATGAAAATCAACAGTAAGTGAATGTAAATATCACCCCCACCCAAAAAAAAAAAA
>NW_017306630.1:74824-101442 GCF_000935625.1 Nanorana parkeri
ACACAAACCGGGGCTCGATAGACCACTGGTCTTTTTCTGCCGTCTGCCTTTTATGTTTTTACGTTTCTAAAAGTGTTTTTTACCATCAAGATGCTTTTCCCTCGTCATAAGGGAGAGGATGGTCTTGGCATAGTCATAGGTCTGCTGCTCACTGGGAGCCCCCGAATACTCCCCATAGTTGGCCAGCTCATCCACTCCGCCCAGGTCACAGATGGTGTCACTAGGAATAAAATGTAAACTTTCGGTCATTGATAAAAGAGAAATACTGCAAAAAATATCACAGGGGTGACCACTAACTTTATGCAAAGAGCAAAACTGAAGTAATCCATAGTATCCATAGCAATCACAGAATGAAACCGTTGTTTAACCCCTTCGTGACGGGAGACGTACACTGTACGTCCAGCCACAAAGGGACCAAATGACTTGTCACGTACACTGTACGTGACGAGTTATTTGCTGCTTTAGAGGGCTGTTAATCGCTGAGAATCAGCTTTTAACATTCATTAATGGCTGCCCTTACTACAGAGGCATTCATTAATGAAAGGGTTAACCTTTTTCAGACACCCGATACCTTAATATCGGGTGTCTGAGAGTCAAAGCAAAGCGGACACAGATGCCGGCTTTTGCCGGCATTCTGACAGCTCGTATAGATCGAGAGAGATATCTCTCTCAAGCTATACTGGCTTTTTTTTTTTTTCTTTCATGAATAGATACAAAATGTGTCTATTCCTACAATGTATCTATTCCTGGAAGAAGAATGTTTGTTTGCTGATCGTTGTTGCAACAATCAGAAAACATTTAGTAACAGCTGAATCCTGAACTGCTGCAGGATCAGTGTCACTAACTTATTATCGGCTGTTCTGAAGTTTGAAGCAGCCTGATAATAACCAAAAATTTATTAATTTATCATGCAGTAACAGTGAGATTAATTCACAAAATCTGCTTGATATAATTAAATAAATAAAATAACATTTTTAAGTTAAAAAAAAAGTGAAAAGTGTAAAAAAAAAAAAAAATTGTGAAAAGTGTAAAAAAAATAAAAAAATGTGTAAAAAATAAAATAAAATAAGGGACAAATAAATGAATGTATTTATTGAATTTTTTTAGCTGTGCTGGTTTTGTAAAAAAAATACTACAAATCAAAACTGGGAAAAAAGTGTTTTTTTTAAACGGTTTTTTCCTCTTTTTTTATATTTTATTTGTCCTAAGTGAGGCGTTAGACGCACATATGTGATATAAATATGTAGCCCTATCTGTCCTCTAAAAAACAATATATAATATGTGTGGGTGCACTTTGTAAGAAAGTATATTACTGATGTGGAAGAATCACACAGCAAAAATGTCAAAAGTGTGTCAGTCATTTACGAACAGAAACTAAAAACAAGCTCAGTCATGAAGGGGTTAAAGGCAGTTACTATAACCTTTATATTGCTCATGTCAGGGGCTAAATGAGAAAAAACCCTCTCAATTATCCCATCTACACCAACAGCAAGGATGGGGGAATCCCCCCATCATACTATTGTATTCTAACAGCAAAGGGGTGTGCCACTGTCAGAATACCAAAAGCTTATTGGCAAACTGGCTTAATTTGCAAACTGGCTGCCCAGGAAAACAGAGGAATGGGACAAAACAATCTGCTGCCGAGACTTTGCTGAACGAGAGGCGGTCTGAGGGACATTCATCAAGCAAATTGGCGACCTAAATTAGACAATTAGTCCCAAATTAGGCTGCTTCTCATTCAAAAAAAGTATTTGCAACAGGTTTACAGTCCTGTTCATCTGTATTCCTGGGCAGCCAAGTGTGACAGTTTACAAAATTTTAAGACTAAGATTTATTCCTAAACAGTCACACAATTAAGAAGTGGTCAGTCAGGTTTTATTCTGCTACTTTAGAGCAGCTGAGGAAGGAATTCATTATTCCTGTTGTAAACGTGTAATACATCTGTCACATACATTGTCACACTGCCTGCCATTGTTAGCACTGCTTTGCCATGCAACAGGATTTATAAATGCCCCACCGCCCCCCATAGTGTTTACATAACAATAATCAAGTGCAAGCCAAGTTTTTGAAAAAGCTAAATAAGGGTTTCCTTCTTTAAAGTTTATTACTGGAATATAGTGACTGAGAAACCTAGCATACCTGTTTGGCTCCTGCAGGAATTTAAGTACAAATATTCTTGCCTGTTCAGGAGTCTGGTATGTAACTGATTAAAGATAACAAATTGGGTCATTTTACCCAAAAAATATCTTTAGGAGGAGTGAGGCAGTATGAGTCTATAGAATTCCCAAGCTTCACGGGCAAGTTTGTTATATCCACCTGCTGCAGTGAATGCCCCATTTATTCCTACATACTGTCTACTATGGCAGCAAGTCTTATCCTTTTTTCAGGCACGGCACACTTTAAATGTATGCACAATCCCGAGGCACCATTGCAGACCCATATCCCAGATAGGGATTTAAGTGAGACCCAACACAATGAATCCATCTCTGAATGGATCCCACACTCTATGGATTAACATCATTTGTTTTTCATGGTGCTAGTGGACAGCCTGCCTGCACCATGGAAAAGCATGATGCTGTGCACCCCTGAGGAAGCCAGAAGGAAACCCTGGTTGAGAAAGGCTGAACTAGAAAGTGAGTGACAAAGTATTTCTGCAGTCTGTAATGGCTTCCGCAAATAAAAGGGGGACTATTCCTCAGCCAGCAGAAAGAGAAGCTTGAGTTTTACCTGTCAGAGGCAAGCCAAATTGAGGGACTGAACTCCCCTACAGTGTGTCTGCGAGAGCTGGGGTGGAAATGTACCTTAATCCACCCAAAAGACAACTGACAGATTTTCAAAACACTTTCAACTGGTTTTTAGATTACTTATACAGATATGTAAAAATGTTTCCCATTTAGCATAAACATGTATATATTACAATCATCAGCAAACCTGTAAACAACAGATGCTCCTCCTCCAGCAACCATAGTCCAGATCCTGCCACGTGGGTTTAGTATGGTGAGTTTTAAACTTGCACCGCTCTTGGCATCCAAGTCTGCAATATAAGCCTCCTACAATGGCAAGAAACAAAATGTAAGCAAGATAAGATCATTAAAGTTAGGTTTAGAATTTAACAAGCAGCAACAAGGCTCAGACACCATAGCCATTACAGCATGTTCCCAATAAGGATGTAGACATTTAGTTAAAAGGATAAGAAATGACAAGATATCAAATACTAAAACTGGCCATCCACTCAGAGATTTCCATATGGATGTTTGTACGAAAAATCTTGTCAGAATGTTTGAGACCACCACCAGAGACTTGTAGAATGTCATTCAAAATGTTGTTTGCTTTTGAATGAATGTCGTTTTCCGAATGCAAACCACATTCACTGTTAGAATTTCATTCATGCATTGATAATAATTTTGGGATGTCACGGCACCATCCATTGGGATTGGGATGTCCATTGGGATGTCACGGCACCGTCCGTTCAGTGTCAAAAGTACTAAGGGTCCCCTGAATGGCCACTGACTGTGTTTTAATAGCACAGGGAAGTCGCTCAGCAGAAAGCCTGTAGCAAAGAAACTGGAAGAAGCTGTAATATATTGTAGTAGCTGCAGATACGTGGCCCTGCCAGGGGTTTTCTATACAGTTATATACAGTATATCTCCTTACATTGTGCCAAGCCGGACCAATGTAAACATAAATTATATACGTATATTATTTTTAAAGCTGGAGTTCTACCTTAACATGGAAAGCATATAAAGGATTTTTCACAGAGGAAATATTTTGTAGTCCTCTGAAGCTTTAACCACTTGATTGGCCAAAAAAAAAAAGACACAGGTTCATCCAGTCAAAATGTGTGTGTGTGTGTGTGTGTGTGTGTGTGTGTGTGTGTGTCAGATTCGGTTAACTAGTCTAGGAGTATATTTAGCCCTGTATGCTGTGGTCATCGAGGAAGACATCTAGAAATGTTTGGATTGGTCAATGCTTCTACTTGTTACAACTACCTAAGGAAGGGAGTTCCACATTTTGGCTGCTCTGACAGTAAAGAACCCCCTCTACAATATTAGATTAAACCTCCTTTCCCCTAACCTTAAATTGTGCCTAAATGTCCTCCTCAGGAACCCAAGACCTATCAAGGGGTTATCGTGTTACAGTCACCACTGATTTCATATATGTAATTTTTTATTTTGTTATACCTTAAAAAGGAGAACTATGGGGTTAAGTCTTTTCCCCATAGTTCTCCTTAGGGTAACGGGAGGACACAAACTAGCGTCCCCCCGTCACCGTAGGCTCAGCATACCGCGAGCTGCAGCTCGCGGTATACTGAGACGCCGCAGTATACCGCGAGCCGTAGCTCACGGTATACTGAGCTGCCGCAGCGGATCCCGACAATTGTGCCGGGATCCGGCCAGCTGCTTGACTGACAGCTGGCTCTGCCTATCTAGAGGCAGAGCCAGCTGTACGCGTCCCCTCCCGATCCACCAGTCAGCGCTGGCGGATCGGAGCGGGGAAGGGAGAATCCAGCCCCTCCCCTGTCACAGCAGAGAGCCGTGACAGGATCGAGAGGTGAACGAACGCCGGTATGTGTTCGCTCACCTCCCGATCTACTGAGCCGACCTGTGACAGTCTCATTTTCACAGGTCGGCTAGAACTATGAGGTGAGTGAAAAGCACTCACCTCATAGTTCTCCTTTAAATAAGCTCTAATTGCCATACTTTTACCTAGAAACCAGAAATGATTAAAAAAAAAGAAAAAACAAAAATTAGACCATAGACCCGTTTTAAAATGTACAAACCGCTTGACAATATTTATACTTTAATGCAACGGTGTGATGTTCAGATATGATGTGGCGCTATATTAATGACTCTAGTATAAAATAAAAAGATATACTGTAGTATGTTGTGGAGGATCACAGATAAATCTATAGATGAAACCAGGAATCTTGGAAATCTGCAGTATGCAACATGCCTGAAGTATAAAGTCCTCGCAAAATGGAGTGAATTGATGCAGAAATGACTTCTTCTGTAGTCTGGCTTCAACTTATATTGTGATGTGCAGGACTTCTGGTATGTCCGTGTGCCTTTAAGGAGGGATGGCCTACCTCCAGGCATACCTGCACCCAAATTTACCCATTGCTATACCGGGTTTCCCCGAAAATAAGACACTGTCTTATATTTTTCTTGGCTCAAAAAAAAACACACTAGGTCTTATTTTCGGGGTAGGTCTTTTTTTTTTTTTAAATGTACAACAATCTAAAGTTATTGCAAATCCAAATTAAATAATCCAAAATGGCAAAGTTAAGAATATGGTGATCAGGGCAATCAGGGGTGCCATACCTTTCCAAGAGCAATTTGGTAACCAGAATGAGCGAAGCGCGCTTTCACTATAGATTCCTAACAGGCGAAGTGCGTTTGGTATCACTCCACCTGTGACAGGAGCCAGCATTATAGGAGGAAACATAGGCTTATGTGGCTCTGCTCCCTGCGCTGCCGCCTCGCTTCCTCTAGCGCTGGCTTCGTTGGCACCGCCGATTCTCTCCCGCCGCTCTTCAAGTTCCCCCTTATTCCATCACCGGCCCTGGGAATGGTCACAACTAGGTCTTATTTTTGGGGTAGGTCTTATATTTTAGCAATTCCCAAAAATGGTACTAGGTCTTAATTTCGGGGAAACAGGGTATATGCTCTAAGATGGAGGCTCCTAGATTGGTGTTTAAGCCGCACTACACAGAGGAGCCTTGATAAGGCAGTGTGGCTTCTACAAATTTTTGGCTTCTACAAAAAGTTTTGCAACTAAAACCTCGTTTTTAACGCATGCTGTGAGACAGTGCAAGCCATTTTTGCAGGCTAGTTGGCAAGTGTGCTGGGAAATTTTCGTGTTTAGATTCATGTTCTTGTCTAGAACAGGTACATGAATCTGTCGCAATGGGTGCATGATGGGGACACTCCATATATGACCCTTGGTCCTGAGGGCAGCTGATAACTAGGAAGCTAGCAGACACCAGTGCCCTTGCAAGCAATAAGCCCTCAGTGGGAAACTGTCACATTGATGACACCTTCCCAGCACAGATGCTCCACTGTATGCCAGGTCAGAGTTGGGCTTATATTACAGCCACAGCAATAGCTTCCTAAAGTGGTGGTAATGAGAACTACCAGAGAACTACAGTCGTAAGTGTAGAAACTGAAACTGTTGCAAGGCCTTCATGAATTAGGTGTATGAAAGGAAAAAAAAAAAAAGGTGTTTTGAAAGGAACCGTCTGCCGGAAAAAGGGCTGTAAATGATTTATTGAATTCTTCTCTATGCGTCTTGTGAATTTTACAGGTTACGTAGCTGCTGTGCAGGGACAGTGAAGGATTTTCTATGGCTTCCTGGTTGCACAACCCAGAGGTCATAGGCTTTGTACACGTCCCTCTTAGTATGTCATTATGTTTATACATTTGTAGCAGAGCATATCCCTGCACAGAACATTGCGTCTCCTTACAGTCCTGCCCTGCGTTCTCCTTTCTCATGTAATAGACAACAGCATTTAGTAAAGCAAGTAAAAAGTGGCTAAGAACAGGAGAGAGGTAGGATTAGGACGGGGATAGAACAGCCCTACTTCAAGTCTCTCCACCAGCATAGAATTAAAATAGTTCCTACAGAGAATTTCCCGTGAAGGATTAAAATAAATGTAAACAGATTCTACAAGATGGGGATATGAAACAAAAACAATGCAAAAAGGTAACAGGTTATAGGTGGAGTTTGGTGGGCTGAGTCAACCTTATGTTTTGGATACTCCAACTGCCATAATCCTGACTGTTCCTGTCTGCCCAGGAGTTTTGTTTGCAATAGGATAGGCTGAGATACAAGGTGTGCAGGAACAATGTCCACAAAAAATACATTAAATAAAAAAAAAAATAGTAACAGGCGGCATGGGAAGCCCTCATAACCGTCACAGCAGGATTGCAAATCTGAGAGAGATAAAAAAAAATTGGCAGATGGTTTAACTCTACAGCCTCCAATACAACTATAAAAATGTTTTTTTTGTGGAGTGATCCTTTAAATCACATAATGTAGCATGAGATGCATGCCAACTTGTGTCCTATAAAACTGTGGCACATATGTTACCCAACATTACACTGCTGCACATTGGTATTGATCTGCAGTCAAGGCAAAGCTAGACAGCAAGACTGAAATCACTGAGAAAAAGGCTTTCAGGAGAATATACACAGGGCCTTCAGCTCCATAAATCATATCTAGAAGATACATTTCACAGTATTTGGATTTTGGTGTCAGTTGATTTATGTATGGGCTGCAGATGACTTGTACATAGACTTTATCACATTATAAACAATTTATAGAAGAGTTCATTCAACTACACTCCCTTACTCTTAAATCACCTTGAGGCGACCTTGAGGAGTCTGATCTCTGAGGGAAAATCTTGTTAGGGCGATTTATTAAAACAAGCAAATTGAGTTACGCCAATGAGATGGGGGTTGGAGATACACTGGCTTCTACACAATCTCTGAGCTAATGGAATGACTGCAGCATACTCAGGAAGCTTTATGAATGCATGAAGATAGGAAATGCTTATATTAACCCATTCAGTCTGAAGAGCAAGCTATTGTTGACAAGGCTGCATAGTCATTAGCAATGAGAATGCTAATGACTGACTATGCAGTCCTACCGGACCATACCAATAAATGATGCTAACAGTGATATGGTTTTTTTTATGTCCGCATAGGTATCGTACTGTGCATGTTAATGAAACCTTCAAGCATGGAGAATAACGTATGTCCAGAAGAACTGGGTTCAAATAAAACATTTTTGAATCCGAAGCGGGTTCGACTGGCCTCTATTATAGGAACCAGCGATTTTCAGACTATTACCAGAAACACAAATATAACGGCTTTCAGTTCCTACATCTATGTTAACCTTTTACATATCTAACCTGTACAGATTATTACGAGCTTTATAAAGAAGGGATTGTCCTGTAGAAATGTACTTTAAACCAAGGGTGGGCACATTTATATGGATGTAGTCTGTCCAATTCAGGAGCAAGCAGGTTTTTTTTTTGTTTTTTTTAGGAGCTAGCTCCATTGCAAACTGGAGAAAACCGCAAAAGCCAAGCGCCAGCTGAAAGTTTTATAAGAGCATTGGCTACGTGGCAACCGGGATTTGTCCAGCCTTGCTTTAAAACCATTTAATTACTGTCTACCATAAGGTAATGTAGTCCCAACTTGAAATATCAGTGGAAGACATGCATGAACTGGATTATACCTTCTTTATAGTGATATCACTACTACAGTCACTTACCTCTTAGGTATAAAAATAGAATTAGAATTTGCGCTACCCTACAATTATTATAATAAAAGTGCAGTATTTCAAATAAAAAAAATCTTATGTGCAACTATAGAAATGTGTCAATTAACATGTTAAAAATATAGAATGATACAGCGCACCTCCCAAATACAACCACAGAATTATATAAAATGTGACCAACACTATACTTCCAATGCTTTCCTCATGTGCAAAACATTTTCTGGTGATTCTTTTGTTTGCACAGGTTGTGTAATGCCAACAGAGTGGATTGCACAAGTGGAGAAAAAAGCATTGTTTGCAAGAAAACAAAGACTTTGCATTCTCGGACTTTGTTTATATGCACAAGTCAGTCTGTCACTTGGTATTATTTACTGTAAATACTGATCTGAATTAATAAAGCTACTTCATTGTTGTAGGGTATTCGATATATATTATATCATTTTGCACATAGAAGTATAATGTTGGCATAATTCAAAACAAATCTTTTGGGTGTATGGGGGTGGGGTGCATTGTATTCTATATTGTTAGCCCCCCATGTATGGCAAAGAAGGACAGCTACATACACATGCCATGAACCATTTGAAAATGGAATAGGGCTTCATGACATATTGATGGAATTTCAGACATTCTGGGAAGCATAATTCCACACCAACAGCCCTTGCCTGTTGCATTTGAGCTCTGCAGGGAACAAATGAATGAAGCATAAAAATGGGAGCTTCACACATCTCTGTGCATCAGCAGGAGCCCTATGTAGTGAAAGTCCAGGTCACCCACATTTTTGTAGACGACGCATGATACCAGTAAAAATATGGCTGGAAGCCAGTCAATTCTATTCTTGAGCAAACAATATTTACATTTTTAGGCCAACAAAATCCTGGACTCACAATTGGACCAAAAGAAATCCAAATGACTGATCCTGCATATGAACTATAAGAAGATCCAGTTTTAAAAACTATTCTTGAGTGATCTTTTCCATGGAATATGTCAGTTTTCCAAAGCACTGATTTTGCTCAGTCTCACTGTAAGTGGAGGACTGCTGGGCCAGGAATTGTGAAACGGACACGCGGAAGAATATACTTACTCTAGTATCAGCTAACAGAGATAGATAATGAAGCGTGATTAAACAGTTTGTATCTTTCTGTATGAGCACCAATTGAATTTGGAGAAGACAACAAGATGATGGCAATGAAGCTTGGTGGAAAATGTGGTAATGTTATAATTAACAGAAGCTAATCTGACGCTACAACATATGGTGGAAAACAACTTGGCAAAATTGAGGGGCCACTGAAATGTCAACCGAGCTACCAACAGGAATCATATAAAATGCAGCAGAGCAATGGTGATGTGCACTGCTTAGGCCAGCCTAGGCAATCTGATCAGGAATAGTTTTCACTGATCCAGCTACAGTACATCAAACTCTGATTGGTTTATTTGTGTCACAACACTCTTCCCCCCCAATGTACTGCCATATAGAATATTGTATACATTTTCTAAACTAGCTCTTACCTCTGGATAAGCTTCTCTTCCAAAGGGAGGTGGGAAGTCCACATCACCCCATTTAGCTTTGCATATGTAGTCAGCGGTTGCATCTATCTTGGCTGCCATGTCCAAAACATACACACCATCCTTGGTCACAACTAGAGAGGGAAACAAACAGGTAAAATAAAATACTTCTATGATATTGTTTGAATGTTCAGTAAAGAATGTAGCAGTGCGCCAGTGGAGCACACCAAAGCACTATGTGTGAGCTATTAACTGAACTTGTTTTGGTAATTTATAGGTTAATTCCTTCCTGGATATGGATAAAAGAGCTCAATTGGTGTATTCCTGCAAATGTATATCTACAGTTAAACTGGTCTGAGAGATTAGCTATTCTTGACCTTCATGCAGTGAATGTAGATTGTAAGCTTTCACAAGCAGGGCCCTCCTAATCCTCCTGTATTGAAAATGTCTTGTAACTGACAGATTGACAGATTACTAGATGGGGTTGGGCACGACCCCGTTGTCATGGTGCACATCGGCACACTTCCCTCCATTTTATAAAGTGCTGCGCAAACTGTTGTCGCTATATAAATCCTGTGGAATAATAACAGAGACTATCCTCCATTCTTTGAACAGATGGTAATCAAACAATGCATGTTCTTGTAATGAAAGCACATACCCAGTGGGTTGATCTCCAGATAGGTGAAGAACAGGTCTTCATACAGGTTGAAAAGTCCAGTTATGAAGCTGGCAAGGACACTGCAAACATTATTACAAATTGGTCAGCAATAAGTTATACAATACAGAATTTATAAAACACATTTCAAAATGATAAACTACAGTAAGCGGAAAAAAAAAAGAAGCTCTGCTTAGGCCATTTTATTACTGCCTTTTGACAATTTATAGCTAAATGATTGTCAAGATTCCACGCCCATCTATTGAAGAGAACCTGTGGCCAGACTTTTGCTCCACAATTAGTAGAAAACTGTACTAGGGCTCAAGCGGATGGCTTTATGTATTTACGCAGGATCTCATTGGCAGCAAGATCCTGTGTAAAATTCTATTCACATACTGCACGCATGTAATGTCTGTGCACTGTTGTACAATGTACTTTATTGGCCCCTGCACCTGCCCCTCATTTAGGCCCCATTCACATGTAGCGACATACCTTTGCAGTGGCCGGGATAGCGCGACTTTCGGGGCGACGTGCCAGCAACGATCCAGCAACGGTAGCGCGACCTTCTCCGTCGGGCTCCATAGGAAAAAAGCAAAATCGCGCAAAATCCGCCGAAAAAAGGGTCCTGTAGAAGCGACTTGCGACCGTGACGAGCGACATGGAGCTAAGACAGCTCCATTGACTATCATTAGCAGGCGACTTCTCGCGATATCGTGCGGCAAAAATGCGCGAAATCGCGCGATAAGTCGCTACATGTGAACGGGGCCTTAGACAATATTTATTTTCTATGTATCGGTATCACTAATTTTACAGCATTTTGTAGCTCAGTCTCTTAGTTGTAAGCTCCCCAGTGACGATTTATCTGCATGCACCTCTTTAGCTTAGCTACAAATCACTAAAGAGAGGGATTTGTACTATAGAAAATCCACCTTATGATGTAAAAGAGTTGAAACCTAAAGCAAAGAAATGGCGATTTTTAGCAACAAGTTACCAGCAACCCCAGCAATTATGTTGCTAGCTACAAAGCCCTATTAAATCGCCGCCATGAGCAACTTATATCCATAATGAATCGGATACAAATAACCAACCCTCTGACATGGTCCTTAGAAACAGATTGAAATCTGGCTTTAGAGTCTTTGTGATCTTTAAGCCTTGTTCACACCAAGCACGGAGCAGGTGCAGAGCAGAGCAGTTGCAGACCGGATCGAAACTGCGTCCAATGTATTCCAATTGTATTTTTTTGCTCCAGTTCACATTGCAGCGTGCAGTTCCACAGCAGGTGAAAAAACTGCAGCAAGCCCGATTTTACCTGCTCTGGAACGCATGCAAACACATCAAAAACGCATGCAAATGCCTGGAACGCACTGAAAGCCATGTTAAACTAAAAAAAATATATATATTATTTTTTTTTACCAAAAACGGCCCGGAACGCATCAAAAACGCGGCACAACCCACTGCAATGTGTGTGCAGAAACCTGAGCGGATCTGCTCTGCATTTGGTGTGAACAAGGCCTTAAGAGTCTTTGAAAATGAATTACTTCACAATACAAGCAGCTAGGGAGGTGAATGATTGCTTGTTTTTAAAGTGTGGAGAGAGTAAAACATACTCTATCCGCTGTTAAGAGCTGGTGTGGGAAACTGCAGCTGTTCCACTGGCTCTAGCACTGAATGATCATGCGATCCTCAATGGAGCAACAGACAGGGGGAAGGCACAGCTGGCTCTGGAAAGGTGTTATCAAATACTATGTAATCACAGAGCACCTTGTATTCTTTGAGAAAAATACAAGGCATTATGTGAATAGGCACGTAGTGAGGAGGGGCAGGGATGTGACTGAAGCACTTCACTACTCGAGTCACCTCACTCACTTCCAGCATCGCCCAGAAGATGAGTTATGTGTAGGAGCCGGCATGTTGCAAGGTAAGATTTTTATACTTTGCAGCAACCCTCCACACATAATATACTCTTTGCAGTAATAATTTACACACCGACTGCAGGTCATCTTTCAAGTCTAATTAACAACAAAAGAAAACAATGAGAATATAGAGTCAGACACAATATTTAACAAGGAAATTGCAACAAAATCTCAATGATAACTGATGTCACCATAAAAAAGGTAAATATTAGTGCTCATCATTGACTGCACGTTTCCATAGACAATCCAGGAAATTGCAAAACAAACATTTGTGTTACTTAAGGAACATGGGGACTATAAATTGCCAGAGGGGAAATAATCCATCACCGGCCATGCAAAGCTATTCAACCAATGTGATCCATTAGTACAGAAGAAACTGTACAGCTGCAGAATAAAAGTAACTCCCATTACTACATTGATAAAGCTTGACTCCAGCAAGATTTGTGCCATACTAGTAGCCAAAGCAAACCAGTGGAACCATAGCAAATACTTTTATTTCTTTATTTAGATCATTTTAATTATATTGATAAAATCCTACATTTTACAAATAAGCAGTTAATATGTGCAGAATTACATTCCATGCTGTAATTAGATGGGTCTATAAGCTGTACAACGCATAGGTGGGATAGATATATATATATATATATATATATATATAGTAAATTAGCCTGATTAAAAAAAAAAAATTATATAAAAATTTGTGTTCAAGGAGAACTATGAGGTGAGTGAAAAGCTGGCTCTGCCACGCAGCTGGGTGGATCCAGACAGTAATATCAGGATCCGTCCCGGCTGCGGCGGTCTCAGTATAACGCGAGCTGTAGCTTGCAGTATACTGAGCCTAGGGTGACGGGAGGACGCTAGTTTGTGTCCTCCCGTTACCCTAAGGAGAACTACGGGGAAAAGCCTTAATCCCATAGTTCTCCTTTAACCCTTGCAGTGCATGGGTAGCCCCACTGCAAGGGTTAATATTTTTGGATGGAGTTCTGCTTTAAACAGTACATAGAAGGTGAAAACTTCTGTTGGGAGTTCTCAGAAAAGAGAAAGAAAAAAGTAAAAAAGGCTAAGCAGCAATTTTTAAAGTTATGCTATATGAGTGTGAACACGTAGCAAATATAAAACGTAGGTGTTACTCCAATTCGGCTGCAGAAGTAGAAATACATGAAGCTGGAAAAAAAACAAAAACTTAAAAACGTGCTGAATTTTAGAACCACTTAATGACACAACACTGCCCAGCAGTCTTGTCTCACTCACTCTTTTTTATCTGGTGCTACATGGACCAGCAAGTGATTCCTCACGTCTTGCTCCGTCAAACGTTCTCCAACACTAACCAGGAACTTTTGAGCCTTTGCATCCACATCGCCAACATCCACACCACCTTCATGGTGGAACAACACATAATCCCCCTCCCGAGCTGCATAGATACAAACATAAAACTCCTCTTCCTGCAGAAAAAACAAATGAGGCGTTAGTAACGTTCCATAATAGCGAGTAAACATAGTTAGGCTGTTGCCAATCAATCAAATAAATGGATCAAAGTATACTTTGCAGAAACGACAGAACACGGGGTGGCAAATATTTAACAGTCAGAAGCCATATGGTCCACTAAAACAGACATTAAACAAACACTTCTGTATTCAGGAATCATGAGTTTCCATAAACTTTTATTGGTCTATTCACTACCTAAAAACTTGCATTTGTCCAACCTTGCCATAAATGATAAAATTCTTATTTCATTTATAAACAAGTACCTATTGTCAGCATATAGTGACATCATGACTACAAACTAGACAGTGTGGGTAGCAATTTACTAGTTCTTTGTGCAGCTATAAAACCATCACCACAGCAAGCCATGAGACTACCGTACATTGTAAATCGGGAGCAAGTCCAGATAATTTATTTTTGCTTTGGGCTTTGTGGAATCAGACCTTCATGCCCTCTTCTGATTTACAACAGCCCTTTGATGTCAATGAGGCTTGTGTTGGCATAATGATTTCATAGACAAATACAACATGGCAGCCCCCCCAGGGGTCTCATTACATATGAGATATTATGTTATATATTATGTCTCAGATAAACAGGTATTCTTGCACAAGCTAACATTTCCAATGAATGAGCATGAACATTGGCCCTGGCCTGGGCAAAAAGCATCACATCATTATGAATGCACCTAGTTTTTGTTGTACAAACAAATGACAGATGAAGTGGGAGATGCAGAGTCTACACTGCATCCATAGGACTCAAATAGCCAGGATGCAACAATTAAAGGGACCCTAAACCCAGGAGTTAAAAGGAGAACTATGGGGTAAGTGTTTTTCCCTATAGTTCTCCTAAGGGTCACGGGAGGACATAAACTAGCGTCCTCCCGTGACCCAAAGCTCAGTATAACAGCAAAAAATTTCCCAGCACACTCACCAGCCAGCATGCAAAAAAACTTGTCTAACTGCTAAGGTTAAAAGCAGAGGTTTAGATACACATCTTCTGCAGAATATGTGAAAGCCGCACTGCCTCGTCAAGGCACCTCTATGTAGTGTGGTCCTAACTCTAACCTATGAGAGTCTCCATCTTGGAGCACATGCAGCGATAGAATTGGGTGCAGGTTTGTCAGGAGGCAGCCCAACCCCCTTAAAAAAGGTACAGGGACACCTTTAAAGCTGGTTATGAGTTGAGTGCGTTTGCCATTTGTTTTGCTTGACTGATTTGGTGCATTGACACACTGGGGGTCTCAGCTGCCGTTGTGATGTGCAGGGTTCCTTGTGTGTCCCTGTACCTTTTTTAAGGGGGTTGGGCTGCCTCCTGACAAACCTGCACCCAATTCTATCGCTGCATGTGCTCCAAGATGGAGACTCTCATAGGTTAGAGTTAGGACCGCACTACATAGGAGGTGCCTTGGCAAGACAGTGCGGCTTTCACATTTTCTGCAGAAGACGTGTATCTAAACCTCCGTTTTCAACCTCAGCAGTTAGACAAGTTTTTTTTACATGCTGGCTGGTGAGTGTGCTGGGAAACTTTTTGCTGTTGTACTGTATAAAGCCCTTCCATGTGCACCTTGCTTTAAAAGTTGGTTATGAGTTGATGAATGCGTTTGCCATTTGTTTTGCTCCAAAGCTCAGTATATCGCGAGCTACAGCTCGCGGTATACTGAGACCGCCGCAGCCGGGACGGATACCGACATTACTGTCGAGATCCACCCAGCTGCGTGATTGACAGCGGGCTCTGCCTATCCGTTCCGCCAGTCAGTGCTGGAGGATCGGAGCAGGGAGGGGGGGAATCCCTGCAGGGAGCCGTGAGTGACAGTCATGACTCTCTGCAGGGACATGATCAAGAAGTGAGCGAGCGACGGTATGTGTTCACTCACTTCCCGATCAATTGAGCCGACGTGTGACAGTTTCATTGTCACACATCGGCTCAAACTATGAGGTAGAGTGAAACTCACTCACCTCATAGTTCTCCTTTAAATCTTAAAAATGCATTCAAGTAATAAAAATGTATCTTATTTGTGTATCACTCGGCTGTAGAGCCTCAAATCATCTCTGAATTGGTGCTGTCACTGCCCTTCCTTCTGGAGGGTGGCTATTTTTTTCTCATAGTCCCTGCGCGTGTTGTAAAGTAGCCACCACTACAAGCTCATTCCCATGATGAACTATAATCTCCATACAAATTAGTAAACTAAAAGTGAGATTGTAGTCCATTACAGGAGTGAGTTTAGAGCAGTGGCTACTTTACAGCACACAGGGACCATGGAGAACAGAAGTAGCCACCCTCCAGAAGGAAGGACAGTGTCAGCATGAATTCAAAGATGATTTGAGAATCTACAGCCGAGTGATACACAGATACGATTTTTGTTAATAGCAAAAAAGGTACTTGAATGCTTTAAGATTTAACTAATTAGTTTAGTGTCACTTTAACCACTTTACTTTACATAGAATAAGCAAAGAAATGTCTGCACCTCTCTAAAGTTTAAGCTCACCTGTTTATGGGGAACGAATGGCTCGATCAGGAAATTCTTCAAAATTCCTTTTGCTTTGGCAATCTGCAATATAAAATTAAGAAATAACATTAAAAGTAGTATATATCCTGCATAACAAACAGGCATCATTATATACCAAGAGGAAACTTCAGTTACTCTCAACATAATATCTTACAAAATGAAGAAGTTGCAGGACACAGAATTATAAGACAAGAGGCTGCAGTTCTATCCAGAATTACATGCAAGGAAGCTGCTTGAGTTTAATGTTTCCTGGACAGTGCTGGCAGTTTACTGACCCATAGCAGCACTTCAGATTTCAAGCCGCTGTAGTCACATACAAGCTATCAGATGAATCCCATCAATTCAAGCAGTTTGCAACACGTTAGGCTGCCCATACAGATTGCAAATCAGCTGATGGAGATGTCCTAATGGCAGGTGCCCAGCCTACCGCAGATTTATTCATTTTTGGAGCGGATCAAATCCAACAGACTTGGGAGGTCAGTACGGGCCCGTCTTTATATCATTCTCAGACAAAAGATTACAAGGAAGCTTCATGTACTACCATGGTTCTCGTGCTTGCATATCACCCAAACGATGTCCAAGCAAATGATCCCTCAGGCAGGAAGAATTAGGCAGCCAAAAAACAAACATTCTCTGCAGGTAATCTGCATGTGTATGGGCACCTTTAAAGTGGAAATACACACTACTATGCTTTACAGCAGAGGCGGATGCCAACTTAGCCTCTACTTGGATTGCAGTTGCACATGTGATCAGCTATGACAACAGCCATGTGGGAGCTAGAAAGTTCAAGTAAGAACTGAAATAAGCACACTGCAACCTTGACAGTTGGCATGCCTTGAAAGGAACGGTTTTGGGAGACCCCTAAATTGGTGGGTCTAGATCTGCTTTAATAAGCCCATAAAACTGACCGCACCGAAGGTGCGGTCAGTTTTATGGGCTTATTAAAGCAGATCTAGACCGAAGGTGGTAGAATAATCCTCTTTCTGACTTGAATGATGAAAGGTTATATTCCTTTAAGACAGGCTAAAGCTGGTGAAACACTGGTCAAATTTCAACTAGGGCTAGGCTCCGTTGGGACCCCCAGTTTGTCAAAAGTGGATTTTTCAAAAGCCCGTTCAGGTATTCTGACATCGGAAGAAAGGAGGTGGGGTGTAAGTATTCCACGATCGGGGGGCTGAATGACAAACAATTCACAGTGTATGGCAAGACTAAGATATTAAAGCAGCAAGGGTATTTCAGAGGTAAACAGGAGCAGTAATGATGTTTTTGCTTTTGAAGGAACTAATATGGAGTGACCCTTTAAATAATTCCGAATGTTTGTCAATTATCAGAACCTATGTGTATATTCAAATAGAGTTCTCATGCCAGTGCTCACGGTGCCTTTTAAAATATGTAATTTAAAATGATGATATCCTAAGCTTATAACACTTCATGGTTCAAAACGGCCAGGGCGGTTTGCAAAGTAGGCTCACCTAACCGTTCGAATCAAAGAATAGCGAAGGCGACTGGAGCTGAACCAAAATTGTAGCAGTAAGATTAGCAGCTATGCTCTCGGCTAGCTGAAGCAGTGTTGCAAACTTTGTGCCCAGTGATCCTTTCACCTTACAGGACCAGAGGCAGTGTAATATTAAAATAGTTGTGACAGCTTCAATGCAGAATTTTAATCTGTGACTCACATTTCTCCAGAGACTGTCATGTCTTTCTACAATCTACTCTACACTGCTGATGGCAAGACAAACATGATGGGAGCCTAATGACTGACATAGTGGGAGAGCTGTGCAAATGTGAAGAAAACAAACCTCTTGACATAAACCTCCACCAATCTCCTGAGTGTATTATTACATTTGGTTATACAACCCTTTACAAGAAAAGCTGCCAGGGCAGTAATATGTGAATGACTACTGCTGATGTGTTTAGAAGGTGCACGCTACTGGACCATCATTCTGGTAGTAGCTTCTCAGCAACACAAATGGGTTTATCAGTTGTCCCAACACATCACTGGCTGCATTCTTCTTCCATGGCACAAAGAGACGCATTCAATAGAAAAGCTAGGATTGCTGCAGTTTTTTTAAAGAAAACAAAGACAGAAATGGGTGCTGTCATTTCTGTCCTTTAAGGTTCTTCTTAATGAAGGTAGGTGCCTCACTTAGTATTTGAAGGGACCCTGTCACCAGACGAACACTCCTTCTATAATGCTAGAAGATTATATAAGTATCTAACATATTTTAGTAGGGATGCACCGATAACGGTTTTTCGGTGTCGAGTAAGAGTACCAATATTTTTTCCAGGTCTCGCCGATACCGAATGCAGATATCAAAAGTCCCATTAAGGAAGCCAGGAGGCATGTGACTCACCACCCGGCTTCCTGATGCCGGAAGTTCTGGTATCTGGATAGGCATGGAGAGCATTTGGACGAGTACTCGCCCAAATACTCGGTATCGGCACATGCCTATATTTTAGGTATGTTTTGTACCTGTAAAGCAGTGCTCCCCAACCTTTTTATCGCCGCGGACCGGTCAACAGGACTCCCTTGTGTAGATATCCAAAATCCCGAGACTGCTGCAAGGTTCCTACATCTTAGATGCGAGGTCAGCAACTTCAGCAGCCTTAGAGCTGTTACTCAAGTGAAATGCTATCGCAACAATAGCCAAAACTTCAGCCCTCCAGCTGTGGTCAAACTACAAATTCCATCATGCATTTGCCACTGAAAGTCATGACTGCGGCTTTCAGAGTTTTGCAATGCCTTATTGTAACTGGAGGGCCACAACAGCTGAAGGGCCAAAGTTCAGCTATCCTGCCCTAAAGTATTCGACAAAAAAAAAAAGATTATGTAGGTTGGGTGAGAGAAGGGGTGGAGGAGCTGGGCCAGCAGAGAGCGTAAATAGACACTCCACAAAAGAGGAGAGGGCTAGGACATGCAAGGAGAGGGCTCTGCTAGGGAATTGGCTAGTAAAATTTGCTACAAATATTTCAGAGGAAAAAAAAAGGGAAAAACCCTGCATGAGGGCATTTAAAGACTTGATTTTTCTGTGCTTTTACCTGCACTTTTACATTGGTGACAGGGTCTCTTTAATGAAGATAAGTGCATTCCTTTGCAATTAATGATGATCGGTATCTATCCTATGCACTTGTTACAGTTTAAAATCTCAGGTCAGCAGAAAGTGATTTATACTGTTCTAAAAAATGATGATCAATGGCCAGTGTAACATTTATACAAACTCGGGAGAAAACACTTGCTCAACTTTTATTTCTCCTGGTCATAGAGAGAAGTGCCTGTCATTAGGAATTCAGATCACACCACTGTTTCCTAGTCAAGTGCACTAAATCATATTCAGTGTTCTGACAGTAGGCAGCCAATCAATCTTCCATTGCCATCCCTTGCCAAATCACAGACCAGAAATACATCCAATTAATTGGCTGCTTTGACAGCTCAAAACAAGCAGACCCAGACATATTAATACGGATGTTCAGGATGGAAAAATACCAAGACGTTTAAGTGAACTGTATATTGTAAAATGTTTCATAAGCAACCAAGCATCAAGTTACGTTCACCTAAAGTCTTCATTTAAAGAAAACAAAATTACAGGAAGGACATATTTACATAATTTATGTAAATATATTAAATTTTTAAATGTGCTAACTAGCTATAACATTTTCCCTTAATCAATCAATGGTTTAAAGTGGACCTTTACCCCCTTGAATTAAAAATCAGAATGCGGATATGAATTTATCTTACATTAGTTAAACATTTTTGGCTTTTACTGACAATAAATGTTTTTTCCACTTGCTGGTTAAGTGAGGAACTGGTGATGTAGCCCTGGCCTCACAGATGCACACTGGGAAGGCTACATCACCAGTGTCTTCCTGGAAAATCTCATCTGCAAATTGCAAAACCTTGCAAGATCTCGGGGAATCTGCATTCTATTCCTCAAATCAGATAGTGTGATCTGTCACATGTTCCAGGAGGCAGACCCAGAGTTGCAGAAGTAAAAAGAGATGGTTTCATCTGCCCTTGGTGATAATGGCCAGGATGAGAAGAATGGGGAGGAAAAGAAAAATAAGGTATGCAAAAGAATTGCAATTATCTAGAAGTATCCGTTTGTAGATTGCCATTGCTAAACATTTCTACAGGTGCCTTGGTTTTTACTTTTAAGATAAGGGTGAAGTTCCTCTTTAAGTGCCCATTCACATCACCTCCAGACCAGACCGTTTCTGGACCTAAAATGCATTCCAATGTTTCCCTATGCTCTTTTTGGCCTCTGTTCACACCATCGCAGTCAGTTCCAGACCAGACCAGACCAGACAAATACTGCGTGTCAACATTTTGTCTGGTCTGGAACGCACACAAATGCGTCAAAAATGCACCGGAACGCAATAGGAAAAAAAACATTTTTTTTGTGGCTGGTTTGGATGATCTCATCACCTCTGGACTTCCCGCTTCTGTGGAGAGAGAGATTTGTGAAGGTAGGAACTAGGGTTGCACAGATACCAAGTACAGTACTCGGTACAAGTACGAGTACATGAACCGATACTTTTGAGCTCCAAGACTAGACTAGAGAAAAATTCAAAAATTAGGAGGCAGCTGTCATTTGTAAGGAGCACACGGAGCTCCTGGGATTTGTACATCTCTGTTTTAATGTACGATTTTGTTTTTATAAATATAAATAAAGGGATACACAGATACCAGTTTTGCGAGTACGAGTACTGGTACTTGCCGAGTACTTACAAGTACATTTTTGTTTATTGTCATGTGACAGTTTTTCTAAAACAATACAGACTAATGATTTCAGGACAGTGGTGGAGCGCCAGAGCCAGGTCCCAGCTGCAACCTCTGCAACCCTGGTCGTTCTCATGAAAATGCCAAGTATCTGCACTTGTACTCGAAAAGTATCTGTGCATCCCTAGTTGGAACCATGATGGCTGAAGTGGACACCGAATTCTTTGTAGAACTTGTGGAAGCCTGCCCAGAGCTGTGTGATCCGAGGCATCCAGAGCCCAGAGCTGTGTGATCCGAGGCATCCAGAGCCCAGAGCTGTGTGATCCGAGGCATGGGCAATACAAGAACAATAATAGGAAGATGGACAAGTGGAGAAGCATTGCTGCCCAGGTTGTCCCTGGCTATGATCATTTGAGCAGCTCTGAAAAGAACAACTGTAGTAAGTTCATGTCTCTTATATGCAAGCATTGTGCTGCTCTTTTCCTGGCTATATGTAGGTCTTGCAGAGGTCCTCCAGCAAGACCTAAAATTGAACGCGTCAAAATGCAACGTTGTCCCCTAAGGGCCCGTTCACACCAGATGCAGTGCGTTCCGGCACGATTCTGGCCAGAACTCACTTCCTCGCATTGCGGCCGTCTCACTTTTTTGTGGGGCAGGAGGGGGCGTGGCGGGCCATTGAAGTGAATGGCACCTTAGGCACGCCCTCCGGCCGCAATGCGATCGGCCGCACAGGATTGCAAGGCACATTATGCCTGCGGTCCGATGCAATCAAAATAGTGCTTGCAGCATTTTGATCGGACCGCAGGTATAATGTGCCTTGCGTTCCCATGCGGCCGATCACATTGCGGCCGGAGGGTGTGCCTACGGTGCCATTCACTTCAATGGCCCGCCACGCCACCTCCTGCCCCACAAAAAAAAAAAAAAGTGAGCCGGCCGCAATGCGAGAGTGCATTCTGGCCAGAATCAGGCCGGAACACACTGCATCTAGTGTGACTGAGCACTAAGGGATTACAGTACTAAAAATAAAACCTAGAACTGGATTCAGAATATAATGTAGGAGAACAAAGCAGAGGAAGGCGACCAGATAAAATATATAACAGAAATATAGACAGTCAAAATGGGCATCTGTAGAAATCAATCTCCACTCAAAAGCTAAAAACTTTTTTTTATCGTTTTGGATGGAGTTGCAGTTAAGTCCCCGTCAGGTTTTTATTGTAAGGGATCTCAAATCTTCACGAAGATCTTTAAGGTAAGGACATAGTTTACAAAGCAAAAAACATTTAAACCACCAACGTTTGAGACATTATGGTCTCTTTTCTCATGACAGAAAGGAGACCAATGTCGGTGTTAAAAATTATTATTTTTGCCACACAACTATGCTATTATCACATCAAAGATTTGAGATCTGTTACCTCTGGTGTGCTGGCCATTTTTGCTATTTTGGATGTAGGATGGATCTTTCAGGGTTTTTTTGTGGTCAGGTGTCCCCGTTAAAAAGATTAACCCTCTCTGTCCTGGTGACCAATGTTACCAGAAGTAAAAAAAAGAGCTAAAGTAACATTCATGTTTAGACTGTGGGATATATAGATTAGATAGAGTAGATATACACACACACACAACTCCTTGACTGATCATATGATTTATCTCATAGCTAGCAAATTTGTACATGCAGAATATAGACACTTACTGTAGTTTCATGCCCCAGACGTTGCTTCAACCAGCTCTTTACTTGGTCCAAATTCAAGTTGACTCCTACAAGCCCCAGCTTTCCACGACGTTTGATAAGTTGGTCAGGTTTCACCACCAGAGACTGAAAAATAAGCACAAGATAATGTGTAAAGAAAACATTACTGAAAACCTAACCTAATGTTGGGATGCTATGAGGAGTTGGAATGTGAGTAACACTTGAAAACTATGTTATATAACAACCTTTGTATGTTTATTACTCTCCTCCATGAGATTGTCTCCATGACAGAATCAGAAAGTTTGTATTGTATTTTATTTTACTGTACCTCTGTAAAACTTTAATAAAAATATTGCAACAGAAAACCTAACCTAATGAGGCACTAAAGGGTCAGTCTACTAAAATATTTCAGATTCAGCAGACTGAATCATACAATGAGGTCTTATACTCTCATACTTGATTCGGCAAGAAGATCTTGCCACAATATTTTCTAGGTCCAATAACCTGCCACCACTAATCCCACAGGGCACTCACATTCACAGCTGGCTTTGGAGAATGATGAGGAATGAAACAAGTCATGGGTAGAGCAGAAGGTCCAGGAAGTCCAGCAGAGAAATCTCATTAAATAAGCGCTCAAAAGACACAAAAACCCAGTAGGTGATTTAGACCACCGGTTTCCAACCTTACATCCAAATCAATGTTAATCTTCCTCATGGAATAACTTTACATCTTAATCTGCCCATACACTGGAAGATTTTCATACAAATTTCATATGAAAAATCCCATCATAATATTCGAGAATGCCATCAGAGATGTGGCAAATGTCGTTAAAAATTTCAGGGATGAACAAGGGACATCTAAAAGTGTATGTCAAGCTTTAGATGTGGTTTATCTGCAGAGATTAAATTCTCAGATTGTGTATCCAGGCCTTACACTCCTTCTTTTGGCCTGGTATGTTTGTTTGTTATGGCTACTTTGAACCAGAATGTAAATGACTGAAATACAATACCTTAGGAAAATAAGAGATGATTTCAGATGAGCCAATACAAATCGCAAAGTTTTTTTTTCTGATAATCATTAATAATTTAAAAGCTGAAGTTAAGTTGGTTTATTTTTTCCGGATCCAGCACCAATCAGATTAATTATCTGTAAGGCCCCATTCACACACGAATCGGCCTGCACATACAGCTCCATGCTGCATGCTGGGCCGTACCAAGCAGCTGCTGGGAAGGACAGGTGCTGCGTGTGATTAGTACGCAGCCCCCATCCTTCTCTATGGGGCTACGCGGCCGTACGCCCCCCTACATAGTGTGTATCAAAACTACTGCGTTATGACAGAACTTTCTCTTCATATTGCCAGATACATCCCCACTTCCTGTCACCATCTACATTCACAGAGCTCATACTATTATTGTACTACAGTGCAACATGCTTGGTAAATGGACAGGGCAAATCATGCACGCAGTAATTTGATGGCACCGCTGTGCTTGCATTAGGGCTTTCAGAGAGCTATAGATTGGAAAGGAAAACATGGCTTAACACATTACACATCCCCAGCAGTGCTTTGTGGTGATCACCTTGACGTCTTGATAAAAATTATTCAAAATGTCTGATCAATTCCAAACTTCTGAATGCTAGTGTAACCACCCAATTTCTCAGTCTTGTTTCCTTAGTCATAGAAATGAAATCTATTCCCCATTACATAATTAGCACAATGTAGAACGCATTGCAGAGCAGGGTGAGACTTCAAGACACTGAGTCACTGACCTTTCTTATTTATGCAGAATTTACTATGCATCATAGCACAGTTTCTCTTCGTGCAGACTTCCAGGTCTCCCTGCCGCACTGCATTAACTAGATTAACATTCAGATGATTAAATTTTTCTCAATGATTTGGCCTCCAGCCAGACTGTAAATAGATACTCTGCAGATACAGAAAGATTTAATGGCTGAGACTCCTCATTCATCAGCACTGAGTGGATAGCTCCAAGGACGTTTGTATTCAGATTGTATGCCTCTTGTAGAGTTATAGTGCCTTGGCAGCAGATTTCTGTGTATGATGTAAAAAGGGCAAGTACAAAAAACAAAGTTTGTACTGCCAAGGTTACCCAAACGTCTATAAAAAGGGGGAAGTAAGGGCCAACAGAAAAGGACTAGAAGAAAAGCTATTATTTCAAAGGCATGTATGCCACATGTGCTACATTACAAGTGCCACAAAAGAGGCGATGTAGCAAACAGAATAAAAGATATGGGTTAAAGCAATGCAATCCAGCTGAACATGTATCTACTGAACACATACATATATATCCATACATAAGTAACATACTTGGCTGCCGTGTTTCACCATGGCAATAATTGTGAGCACGAGCAAACCATAGTCTGTCAGCACCTTCATTTACTGGTAACTTGGTATTCTGGAACCCTATGCTCTCAAACTTGCAATTATGCGGGCCAAATTGCCTCTTATACACCCATCCGAGGTATACTGTCTAGCACAGTATAGAGTAACATAGAATGAGGGGGGATTTACTAAAGCTGGAGCAGGCAGAATCTGGAGTAGCGCTGCATAGTAACCAATAAGCTTTTAGCTTCAGCATTTTTATTTAAGCCTTGAAAATTAAAGCTAGAGGCTGATTGGTTGCCATACACAGCCCCTCCAGATTCTGTCTGCTCCAGCCTTAGTAAAAAGGATATACTGCATATATTCATCTGGACTCGTTCTGTAATGTTGAAGCTTCACTGATATATATAAAATCAGCGAAGGTTTTCATCACGAAACGTCTTCAACATTACAGAACGAGTCCAGTTAAATGTGACCAACTACTACTAGCTCAGGTACATATGAAATATTGCATAATAACATTTTGGATTCTTCTTTGGGCATCGGGTCCCATTTACAGGTTTACCTCTTTTTGTCTCTCTCTTGAATTTTTAAACCCCCCCCCCCCCCCCCCCCAAAAAAAAACAAAACACAGTTCTGGTTGGGAAGTTTCTTCATGAGCTTGGATAAGACTGCTCAAGTGATCCTACCAAATACTTACTATGCCCTGCGTTGTACAATCCCAGCTGTACTGTTAACACGTATAAGGCTCCTTTCACACAAGTGGCTTTCCGTGGGTATTCGTACACGTGGAAACGCACTAAAAAACATACAAAAAATGCATTCCAATGTGCATTGTCCATACTAGGGCAGAGTCCGCGCGGTCAGAAAACGTGCGGCCCACAAAAAATTCTGTGTGTTCTGGCTACAGTATTAGCCGCTAACACGCCCAGTCCAAACTATATTAAGATTTGCACGTTTGTGCGCGGAAAACGCAAGCGCCATATGCGAATGGAGCCTGATGCGTATTCCCTAATGGAAGCATGGACCTTGTGTATTTTGTTCTTTATTGTTTTCTTCAAAGCTTTATTGATCAAAAATCAATAAAACTTACCGGTTAAAAAAACAAAAAACAACCTTAATCCTAACCCACCGACACACTTAGGGGTCTATTCACAAAGCTGCCGAGGGCAGCCGAGTGAGTGACCGATCAGAAGTGAAGTGAGCCGAACACTGTTCGGCTATTCACTTCAGGCTGGTACGGCTGATTTCAGCCGTACATCGGCTGAAATCAGCCGTACATCGGCTTGCTTTGTGTGGCTTCGGATCAGACGAACATGCTCAGCATGTTCGGCTGACCCGAAGTGCAGAAGGAGTTCGACTCAGCCGATCCAACATCTGGATCGGCTGAGCCGAACCTCCGGCAGGCTTCACACTGCTGTTCGGGCTATTCTGAAAGATCCCGAACAGCAGTGAGAGAATAGCCGAATGCCGCCGAGCGGCATTTGGCTCGGCTGTTCTGCTCGGTCCCTCAGAGGCACCGAGCAGAACAGAA
>NW_017306630.1:107249-109295 GCF_000935625.1 Nanorana parkeri
AAAACCTGAGGTTGAAAATCAAGTTACATTTTATTAATTTGGAATTTGGGCGGTGATAGGTAAAATAAAGGTTCATCCTCCGCCTGCGTTCCCGCCCCAGTCCGGCCTAGGGGCTAGCTTCGGGACACCCCCCAAAAGGGTCTTATAAAATACTCTGTGTTGGTAACTAGAGTGGCTCTTGTTTTAAACATCATCGAGGAACTAGAAGTCTGAACATCGCAGAAGAGTTCCCCTTTAATCTTTGGACATTATCTGCTGGAAGTCGGCTTGAAGGAGAGTCCGGCAGACTTCCACTTTTCTTCTTGAACTCTGAACTCTGTCAGAACTCACAATTCCAGGACTGTTGAGTATTCTTCTTTTATTCCCTTTTATTTTGCTGTTGTATATATATTGTGTCTCTTTTTATTAAATCTTTTTATGTATATTTTCTGCACCGTTTCTTTTATCAAAGGACGATATTAAAAATCGTTGAGCATATCTCTACGCTCTAAATACGAACTTAAAGTATCCTTGCTCTTTGAAGAGTGCTACTGTATAGTGACTCCTGTCATATTCCTGTCTGAGAGGACAGCAGCATCACAGGCAGTGTTTAAGTGTTTTGAATAGTCGCAGCATTTGCTGTGCACGGTTTGTATTCCGGAAAATACATGGTGGCAGTGGAAGTTTTGTGGGTAAAGGGTTAACTGCGGAGTTAACCAACCCTGGTGACGATCGCTCTCAGTCTGCTGGCCTGAGATTGTGTCCTGCGAGCTGGGAAATCTCTGCGCAGGGGGAGGCTGAGAGTGGTATCGCCACGTCCTTGTGACGCTCACGCTCGGTTCAGACTGGTGTATGGTCACGTGGTATTGACGTACAGCGGGTCGGAGCCGGGTGTACGTCACAGCTCCGTGTCAGAATAAAGAAAAAGCGGGGTTTTTCTCCTTGGCGGCCGGGAGCAGGAGACTGCTGGGGCGCCAGGGAGAGTCAGCTATTTGGAGATCAGTGTCCCTGGTTAGCAACCAGGGACGCTGATCTCTCTGAAAGTGGCTGGAGCCAGCCGTAAGATCACGGCTGGCTCCGCCCAGCTGTCAGAAGCAGGCTGTCGGCCGGCCGCTCGGCCAGCTTCGGCTTTCAGCACGGCTCAGCCGAGCCGAGGCATATGCGATCGGCTCGACTGAGCCGCTCGGCTGTGATCGGGAGCTGTACGGGCTATTGTGAATAGCCCGTACAGCACCCCCTCGGTTCTCCTGAACCGAAGGGGTCCTGGGGCCGAATCTAGCCAAAGGATCGGCCGAAGCTACGGCCAGATCCTTCGGCAGCTTTGTGAATAGACCCCTTAGTTTTATTAGAAGCAGTGACTGATATGTCCCCACTATGAGACAAAATATCTCTATTAATGGTATTTCAGCACTTGGGTTCCCAGGTCGGTATCCCTGTTATAATGGGACCCCCTCTCAGTTAGCAAGGACCCTCTCCTTGTTAGGAGGATTTTTAGGTATTTATATTACAGAGAAAGCAACAGGTGGTGTGGGACACACAAGGATAAGTGGGATCACCCAAAACTCCCATGTGGCCAGGAAGAGAATGCAGATTTATGGTAAGAAGCTCTTGCCGTTGTAGTATTTAACACAAACAAGGAACTAGGGGCCGGCTAAGCCCAACATGCTCCACCCATCACTATTATATCACATTGGGTGGCCTGACCCTTTAAACATGCATGACCAGGGCATAAATGCCCACAGACAACAAATGACAGTCTTCTGATCTAGACATATTTATCTGGGTAAAGATCTAATGTCTATAAGCTACCTGCTGACACCTCTGTTCGAGATCTGGGAGAATAGAAACTAAACAGGTTAGGTTTCATTCTTTATTGGTTCCCTCCTAGCAAGTTGACGGTATCTGTAATAAGTCTTTGTAGCCTAAATGCAAATTACTAGATGGGAATGTTTCAAAGAATGTCAGCATATTTCTGACTGCCCTCCTCAATCTTATGAGCAGCTTAAAATGCATCTACACACAAGAACAAAAATGTAATTATATATATATATATATATATAAACACAT
>NW_017306630.1:109400-129415 GCF_000935625.1 Nanorana parkeri
CATTAGATTAGTGTAATACAGCTCATCAGTCCCTAAATATGGTAGCTTCAGTCATTTTAGGATCCCCCCCACACTTTGTTTACCTTGTGATCCTGCCAGCAACACACTCCCTATCTTAGGGTGACTACGCTTAAGCTGGCCACACACTTGTAGTTTTTAGCTGTAAAAAATAAATCAAAGCTACTAGACTTGCTGTATTTTTCTTTCGCTTGCTCAATTCAGAATTAAGCTAGTCAGATGACAAGCGAAACATCTTCAAGAAAAAAATACAGCAAGTCTAGCTGCTTTGATTTAATTTTTTACAGATGTACTATGGCCTGCATGAATGAGAACCTTCACAGACCCTTGTAGTTTTTGTTCAACAGTGTAGATGGGGGAATCTCCCATCGGGCTATTGTATTCGGAATACCCGAACAGAGATTACAGTTAATTAGATGCAGTCATTGTTCGCCCAACAAGGCTGCCAGGCTGCTTCAACAAAAGTCGATTGAACACAATTGGTACCAACAAGGCCACACACAGCTCATCTGAGTAGGCAGTACAAAATTTGGGCAGGTTATGGCCAACTTTACTTGCTGTACTGTATCTCATAAGGATGCAGACAAATCCCATTGACTAGTATGAATATCACAGAATTCACATAAATGCCTCTACTATTTGGTAATAACATGTATCTTCTTCTTACCTCTGTCAGGAGCCAAGGATGGTCTTGCACCAGCCGATCCCAGTCAGTGTCATAGGTTACTTGAGCATACTTGAAGCGGTTCTGAATGGCAGCTGTAGTACAGATGTACTTGTATAGGAATTCCTTCCCTGTCTGCTCCGAAATGGCTTTAGCGGACATGGTGTTGCCGGATTATGTGGGAGGATACCTGTGCAAAGAAATAAGAAAGCCAAGTGAATAATGAACAGAAGGATAGTGTGAACAGTAGACAAAGAGCCAAGGAGAACCTTTCAAAGAGATACAAGCTAAATTCCAAGGTCAACATGCTAAACTCCAAGGTCAACATATGTCAGTGTCTGGCAGAACCATCCATTGCTTTCTGAAGGATAGTGGGTTCAAAGCAAGAAGACCAAGAAGGATTCCACTGTTTTAAAGAAAAAGCTAGGCTGGTATTTGCGAAACTGCTTGTTTACAAATGAGACAAAACTGTAGCATCAGCTCTATGTTAAAAAAAATTAAGCTTCCAATGTAAAGAACAACATACCTACTGTGAAACATGGGAGGAGGCTTGGTTATGTTTTGGGGCTGCTATGCTGCGTCTGTCATGGGGTGCCTTGAATCTGTGCAGGGCGCAGGATTAAGACCCAAAATGTACAGTTAAAAGCACCCAAGAATGGCTAAGAACAAAACACTAAACTATTCTGTAGTTGCCCTCTGTGAGCCCTGATCTGAATCTTATTCAACATATATGGAAAGAGCTGATAACATGCAGTCTGGAGAAGGCACCCTTCAAACCAGAGACAGCTAGAGCAGTCTGCTGAAGAAGAGTGGGCCAAACTACCTGTTGGTAGGTGCAGAAGTCTCATTGTGAGATACTGATATTGCTTGTTTGCAGTGATTGCCTCAAATATTAAAAGGAGAACTATGAGGTGAGTGCTTTTCACTCACCTCATAGTTCTAGCCGACCTGTGACAATGAGACTGTCACAGGTCGGCTCAGTAGATCGGGAGGTGAGCGAACACATACCGGCATTCGCTCACCTCTCGATCCTGTCACGGCTCTCTGCCGTGACAGGGGAGGGGCTGGATTCCCCCCTCCCCGCTCCGATCCGCCAGCGCTGACTGGCGGAACGGACGGGGGAGGGGGCGGGTACAGCTGGCTCTGCCTCTAGATAGGCAGAGCCAGCTGTCAGTCACGCAGCTGGGCGGATCCCAGCACAAGTGTCGGGCTCCGCTTCAGCGTCTCACTATACTGCGAGCAGCAGCTACAGCTCGCGGTATACTGAGCCTAGGGTGACGGGAGGACGCTAGTTTGTGTCATCCCGTTACCCTAAGGAGAACTATGGGGAAAAGACTTAACCCCATAGTTCTCCTTTAAGTTAATGCTCCCATCATTTGTGTCCATGTCAATTACATTTGAAAATGGACACAATTTTATTATTGAAAATATTCTGTTAAATCAAAATCTGATTTTTATAAAATATGCAATAAACCATGATGGTTGCCAATTATTTTTGTGAGTTTCAAGTTATTTGAGAGGAAAATTGTGGGTTCTTCTTTTTTTCCTGGAAGGATACCAACAAATTAGTCCACGTCTGTATAGACCAACAAATAATCAGTTAAAATTAACTGTATGAGATTTATTGCTTAATGCTGCTGTACCACAGGACATATTTTAAAAGCAAGACTTCTGCCTAATGTAAGAAAGAAATACAGCACACATAAAGGCATGCACTAGAAGCAAAACAGCCAGGGGCTGAAATAAGAAAACTAGAGCAATGAGAAATGGAGGTTTACCTAGCACTCCTCAACCATGGCCCCAATCTGCATTGTGGAAGTAACATCAAAGCACTCTTAAAGGAGAACTATGGTGTCAGGGCTTTTCCCCATAGTTCTCCTTAGGGTAACGGGAGGATGCAAACTAGCGTCCTCCCGTCAGCCTAGGCTCAGTATACCGTGAGCTGTAGCTCGCGGTATACTGAGACGCCGCTGCTGCTGCCGTTTTCTTTTCCTTATTACATTGTCTTTTTCCTATTTTTCTGTTGCTCTTCTTTCTTCTCTGCAGTACTGGCCAAAAGTTTTGAGAATGACACAAATATTAATTTTCACAAAGTCTGCTGCTTCAGTCTGTATGATGGCAATTTGCATATACTCCAGAATGTTATGAAGAGTGATCAGATCAATTGCAAAGTCCCTCTTTGCCATAAAAATTACCTTAATCCCCCAAAAAACATTTCCACTGCATGCCAGCCCTGCCACAAAAGGACCAGCTGACATCATGTCAGCCATTCTCTAGTTAACACAGATGTCAGTGTTGACGAGGACAAGGCTGGAGACCACTCTGCCATGCTGATTGTTATTCTAACTCAGACTGGAAGCTTTAAAAAAGGAGGGTGGTGCTTGAAATCATTGTTCTTCCGCTGTTAACCATGGTTACCTGCAAGGAAACACATGCAGTCATCATTGCTTTGCAGAAAAAGGGATTCACAGGCAAGGATATTGCTGCTACTAAGACTGCACCTAAATCAACCATTTATTGGATCATCAAGAACTTCAAAGGAGAGAGGTTCAATTGTTGTGAAGAAGGCTTCATGGCGCCCAAGAAAGTCCGGTAAGCGCCAGAACCGTCTCCTAAAGTTGATTCAGTTGTGGGAAAGGGCACCACCATTGCAGAGCTTGCTTAGGAATGGCAGCAGGCAGGTGTGAGTGCATCTGCGCTCAAAGTGAGGCGAAGACTTTTGCAGGATGGCCTGGTGTCAAGAAGGGCAGTAAAGAAGCCGCTTCTTTCCAGGAAAAACACCAGGGACAGACTGATATTCTGCAAAAGGTACAGTGATTGGACTGCTAAGGAATGGGGTAAGTCATTTTCCAGCATGATGGAGCACCTTGCCATAAGGAAAAAGTGATAACCAAGTGGCTTGGGGAACAAAACATCTACATTTTGGGTCCGTGGCCAGGAAACTCCCCAGACCTTAATCCCATTGAGAAGTTGTGGTCAATCCTCAAGAGGCGGGTGAACAAAAAAAACCCCCACAAATTCTGACAAACTCCAAGCATTGATTATGCAAGAATGGGCTGCCATCCGTCAGAATGTGGCCCAGAAGTTGATTGACAGCTGCCAGGGCGAATTGCAGAGGTCTTGAATAAGAAGGGTCAACACTGCAAATATTGACTCTTTGCGTAAACTTAATGTAATTGTCAATAAAAGCCTTTGACACTTAAGAAATGCTTGTAATTATGCTTCAGTATACCATAGTAACATCGGACAAGAAGATCTTAAAACACTGAAGCAGCAGACTTTGTGAAAAATATATTTGTGTCATTCTCAAAACCTTTGGCCACGACAGTACATTTCCATTCTTTTTGTCATTAAGGACGATTTTGTTCTCTATCTCAATATGGCCAATACAAGAGTTAAAATCTGTGTTACCCTTTCTATCCAACTACTCATAGGTGAAACAAATCACTTATGGAAATGTGGACATTACCATATGCTAACAAGGTTTAGTCCTGGCAAACACCGCAGGTACCATTTTTCCTAACCTGCACTTGCCATCATAATTTTCTGAAGCTGCCAAACACTGTAGAATGCCTGACAAGCATCCTCGCACCCTTGACAGTCTATTTTTCCTTATTACATTACAGCTTGAAAGCCAACAGATACGTCTCATTACTGCATTCACAATTCACACAGCACAATCACTGTAATGTCTTTCTCTGCTCTTTCTTGCTTTTGTCTTTACTTGTATTAACGACGCAAGAGAATTTTCACTTTGCAAAGGAATCTTCCCTGAATGAGCTGAAGCTCTGCTGACTTCCATAATCAAATCATGTGCAAGCAAAATACCGTTTTATGTCTGGGCATGCTTTGCAACGTGAATTCACTTACCGAAGGAAAAAATGAACAGCCTATTAACTTTTAGTAAATCAACACCACTCATTTTCTTTTTTCAACTGTCTTAAAGACAGCCTCTGATAAGAGTCATATCGCCTTGTCATGAGATGACTATAGTTGACTATAAGGTCCACCTCCTTTCTACTCAGTCATATTAAGACCTGCCTATAGGTATTATGCGTGCTCTGTACACAGTTTCTGAACGCTTCTGGTTTTTTAATTAAATAAATACAGTCTGAGCACACACACAGTCTTGTTGAAACATTTGTACCTCTATAAATGAAGCTGTAATCGGAGGAAGTATGGACTACAAAGCTGCTGCAAACTTTAAGGACCTTGCTTAAATTTAGACTAGATTGAGACCTTAGTAATTGGAAGCAAATACCCAGGATAGAAGGAGGCAAATACCCAGGATAGAAGGAAGCAAATACCCAGGATACAAGGCAAAATTGACTCGTGTTTGGGACCCTCTGGGACAGTGCCGGGATTTTGAACTATGCCCTGCAGTATCCACATCCCAAGCCACCCAGGACACTGTGCATTCCATCTGAAACTCACATCTTTGGGTACACACAAAATGGCAACGCTGCTATCGATAGACAGAGCTGTCCTCAGCACCAGTATCCAAATTGTTGTCCCAAAATATTCTACTGTATCGCAAAGAATGCCATCATCTACCTTCATTCTATTTTACTTTTTTCATTGCCATCCTTGAATTTAATCATATTGTTAAAAGTAATCTGTTGGGAGTTTTCACATTTCTACGTGCTTTCTTGTCCTTTTTTGTTTTATTAAATGCATTTGCAGAATAGCCAATGGAGGCAGGACAGAATAGCTACTACAATGACTTCCACTGTTAAAAAGGAACAGTAACCAGCAACCACCATATAGCACTGCAGTGCAGTGCATGAAATTACCAAATAGAGCCGCCTAAGGTACACATATTGGAGAATAGGGTATTTCTTTATAAATGCAGTCTTGTTAAACACCCCAGGATATTTTTCTCTTCAGGCTACTAAAACACAATGAGGGGAATTTATCAAAACTGGAGCAAACAGAATCTGGAGCAGTTGCCCATGGCAACAAATCAGTATCTCTCTTCAGTTTGCTCAGGTAAGATCTGAAATAGAGAGAGAAGCTGTTTGGCTGCAGTGCAAATCTGCTCCAGATTCTGATAAATACCCCCCAATGAACCTGCGTGGTAAAAGAATAGCTGAGCCTCAAGAAATGGTCGGCGCATGGTACCATATTACAGTCTATCTCCGTTCGGTTGCGCCTTGTGTGATGCAAAAGGCCCCCCCCCAAGAGACATTACCTTATTCCCTCCCCAAATATTTTTAATGGTGTAGCACTTATACCTTACATTTATCCTATTGTTATGGAAGTAATTCACCAAGAAATCTGAATGTTTGGGGTTTGCAGTTTCTCTACCCCAAAAGGATTTCCCCTGTCTACTTTTCCGGTTTGCTGAGATTGAAGCACCACACCGAAAATGAATCCTACAGATAGATTCATTCCAAGTTGAAGTAAAAGACTAACAGAAATCCAACATGTTCTGGGGGGTCAGAGGTCTGGGTCAGAGCCTGAAGGGAAGCAATAACTACTGAAGTGAAAGTAAAAAATATATACACAAAATTAGTTTTTTGGATCAGATTGTTAGTTCATTGGAACACAGAGGGGGGAATTTATCAAGATTCTGCCTGCTCCAGTCTTGAGCAGTTGTCCATAACAACCAATAGCTTCTTTCTTTCATCATTTTCAAATCTTAAAATGAACAAACTGAAGATAGAAGCTGATTGGTTACTATGGACAACTGCTCCAGGTTTGATAAATTCCCCACAGAGTGTCTCAGCAACTGGTTTATACCAACAACCTTTTATAATAAAGGCAATCTAGTCCATGGAGGTCTTTTAAAAAGATTTATTGCACAACGACTGAAAACTGGGTTGGGTGGAATCAGCAAACAGTGGCAAATCTTCTCAAAGTTATCAGTCCCTGAATGGAGCTCAGAGTTCTTCTGTATACAGCAGACAGAAGTACCATCCAATACAACAAGGTTCCTTTGTTTTCTCTGTACCAGGTTTTCACTGCAGCATCAGATCAGTAGAAATTGAAGTGTTATCCCACTGTCCCCAGCGATATCTGTTCAGATACTGGATCAACATAGGCGAGGTCCCAGAGCAGTGGAGGTTCAAGTATGGCTTTAATGCCCCCAGTGATATCCCTTTAGCAGGAAGATCAGCTTGGGTAAGGTCTAGAGCTGCAGCTAACGATTATTTTCAAAATCGGTTAGCCGATTATTAAGTTCGATTAATCGGATAAACTATAAAATAAAGTTTAAAAAATGGCTCCAGTGATGGACTACTAGTTTGTAAGTCCTCTTAGAATCAGGTAGCACATGGTGTCCCCATAGTGCCTGATGCTCCAGCCCAGGAACCCATACTCAGGCCACAGCCCGGAGGCAAAAAAGACCCTTCCAGAAGCCTGGACAGGATGTTTGTTAAAACTAGACCCAGCCCACCAAAGAAAAGTCTGGCAGATAACACATCATAGGAAGCCCCCCGAGCACACCCTACTAGAGAAATCCCTGCACTATACTACAACAAAAACACGTGCAGATTTAAGAAGGCTTTAGGGAACACATCCCTACATAAACACTAATAAACATTGGTAAGATTTTTTACATAAAGCCAATTTGTTTTATTCACATGTAAATCTAATAAATTATGGGACTATGGGGAATTTTTTTTAAATAATTCATCAGGACCATTTGCCCAACATTTGCTACAAAAACATCCACCCTATTCATAAAGCACATTTCCTTGTACAGTCACCCTTACATTTTACATTATCTTTTCTTTGAAGGCGAAAAGGTGTTTACAATTACAATTATCCTACTTATAGAAGGGTTACCATTACCTTTCCTGCACCATTTACTGAAGACATTTGAAAATCAAAATTTGAAGATGTAGACTCAATGAGGGGAATGTATCAAAACTAGAGCAGGCAGAATCTGGAGCAGCTCGGCACAGCAACCAATCAGCTTCTCTCTTTCATTTTCAATGGCTGCGGTGCCATTGACTTGATTGCACCACCTCCCGCCCCTGAACGCAAGATGCCGGCAAGGATGCGACAATGCATTTCAGCAGCTAACCACGCTGGGACACACTGTAACTCGTATAAACAAGCCCTGAGGACCATATCCATACCATAACAGTTTGTTCCCAGACTAAAAAAAAATCCAAATGTATCCCTACGGTATTTTTGGGCTCTATTTACACCAGCACAGTTCTTTCCGGTCCAGACAAAAAAAAAAACTGCTTGTCTGATTTTCTCTGGTCTAGAACGCACTGGAACGCATGTAAATGCATCAAAACTGCAAGCAAACACACTGGAATGCACCTGAAAGGCAATTTTAAGCTAAAAAGAAAAACATACCGTAACAAACAAAAAAAACGTGCTGCACTGCTCCAGACATGATGTGAACATAGCCTTAGGGAAACCTCAGGGCTCCAGTGTCACCATAGAGCGCATTGCGCACTGGGACCTAATAGTACTGTGCTTTTGGCTGTTTATGGAGAGACTCACTCCTACCCGGAGACACCCATTTACTATACCCTCTATTGAAGAGGACATGCAAAAATGCAACTTGATGTTCACATTCACATTAAACTGTATGAACAACATAAACAGGAAAAGTCTGAACCTAAAAACTTGACTGGTTATTAAAGAAACAATTGGCTTTTTTTTCCTTGTTCCTCAGTTTCCATAAATCATTCCCATTATATTAGACCAGACATGATCAAAGGCTATGGAGACCTTCATAGCACCAGCCCTATACATGCAAGGTTTATGTCTGTAAAACACACTCTGTATACTTCAGTGACTCCTACAAAAGATCATTACTCAGGGGATTAACAGTGTGCTGATCTCAACATTATACTGTTCCCTTGTTCTGTAGGAGATCTTGCCGACTTACTACAGTGCGCTCCCTGTACAGTCTGGAACAAATTACTATTCTAGAGGAGAGATGAGTTCTGCAATCATTCCATAGGTAGATCTGCAATAACTAAAAGAAGCTGTAACACTTTCTGCTGGCCCTAGAGTGCACAAGTTTTGCAGCGACGCAGGCCAATTTGAACCTAAAGAAGAAGAACTCAGGGCAGTAGGTTTTAACCCTTGCGGTGGGGTTACCCCCGAACTGCAAGGATTAAGTGCCTTGAGTCTAAAATAACAATGAAATCCTCACCCAAACTGTGGACTGGTCCCTCCAGCCTCTCTGCTCCTTTGTTCCAGCAGTGGAATGTCAGTCGTCATCCTCACGTCCTATACACCGCATAATCACTCACAGGACCTTAAACAGCCGGAGCGGAGGGGGAACGGGGCTAAACGGACCAGCCTTGCAGCCAGCTGGGTTGAGGATGAGGTGAGTATTTTTGTTATTTTACACCCTAGGCAAAAACTAGCACTCAACCTTTGCAGTACAGGTTTAGCTCCACTGCAAGGGTTAAGATTACCCCTACCCGGAGTTCTGCTTACAATATCAGTGGTGGACAAATACGGGCTCACTCACACAGCCAATCTGGGCCATTCATCGCAAAGAATCAGTGTTTAGCTTCAGCAGGAAAGCTCAGCTGCAATGTATGACAGGCCGATAGGCACCGCAACTGCTTGCATGTGATCGCTCATGCGAGCCCTTACATGCTATCAGGGACAGTTAAGCGGCCCTGGACACAAACTGTCTGCATCTAGGGCCACTCAAATGTCCCTAATAGCATTTAACCACCCGGATGTGTATTTACATGTGAACAGCCGCAACACCAGCCTTTCATTGATTTATACAGGCTTCTGGTTGCAGCTCATTGGCCACACCTGTATAGCCCTGACACAAAGAAAAGTTGATACACCTTACAACCATTGCAAGACTTTCATTGTGTGATGTTTGTAAGGCAATTAAAATTTCGTACGATCTGCCCATCTTGGACAGGCAAATCGTACTTGCGATCATCGCAAGCCCTCCCCGCTGAGGGGAGGGCTTCTGATGATTGCAGTGCCGAGCGGGCAGCGTGCACTTGTGCACACAGGCCCGTGCGGCATTTTCGGCAGGTTTTCAAGCATGCTCAGAAGATGAATGTCGTTGCGACCTTACAGTAGAAGAGGACGCACGCTGCCCATACACCTGCCGATTATCGTACGATAATCGGCAGGTGTATGGGCACCTTTAGAAATACTTTCATTTGGCCCACAGCAACAGAACTAATGCACATACAACATAATATTAAAAAAAATAAAAATGAATCAATCAATAGTGGAAAGATGCAGCATACCCCCATGTAGGACACCTATTGACCGATGTCTGGTTTTGCACCAAAACTGATCAGAGACCTACCCAAATAGTGACAGGATTATAAGAGAACTACATCTAAATAAGCCTTTTCTTTTACACCAGAGGAACCCTTTGATTAAATTTTCATGATTCGGGGAACCCCAGCAAAAAACGATTAGAACTATAGATCACAGTACATTAGTATATTCAGTAAGATGCAGGTAGAACAGTTAATAAAAGAATAAAGAATGTGGCATACCTAGTGTATTTAAACAGGAAAGGCGGATCAATTTATAAACCAAAATACATAGGTAGCCACAGAGAGTGTCTTGTTACATTGCAGTGAGAATGCTCTATTACATTGATGGTCCATAGGACAAATGCCACCCTTACGGACAGCTTAAAAGACTATTGCTGTCAGTAGTTCTTTAATGTAAAAGGACAAGAGGAGATGCAACGCTGGTGCCATGTCTTAAGCTGGCCATACACCTTACAACCATTAAGGTGATTAAAATTTAGTACGACCTGCCCATCTTGCACAGGCAGATCGTACTTGCGATCATTGCAAGCCCTCCCCACTCAGGGGAGGGCTTCCAATGATTGCAGTGCTGAGCGTGCAGATTGCAGAGTAACATCAACTTTGAAAGTATGCAGGAACCATCAGGTGGGCGGATATTCCACTACTGCTCATCGTTAAAGCAACCCCTGGCAACCTCTAGGGGAACCCCAATATTCCACAGAGCCCTGGTTAAGAATGACTGCTGCAGATAAATACCACCAATAAACCTATATAATATCAGGCTGTGAATACCCGGTGTTTTCCCGACTGTGAGCTGGAGAAGATCAGATGGAGTTTTACAAATCTCTACCCAGCAGCTGAGAGTAACTGAAGTTGAAGTTAAAATCTATTTTATTTTCCAAGCACTCCACCCAGCAACTTCTCTCTTGATGTTTAGCCCCCTAATTGAGCTTAATCATCGAGCTCTATGATTAAGCTCAATTAGGCGGGGGGGGGGTGTAATCATATAGGAGAGGTTGCTGGGTGGTGTGCTTGGAAATAAAGTCAATTTTAAACATCAAGGAAGTGGTGAGCAGCTTCGTCACCATCTATTGCAGTGTATGGGTAGAACGGGCCCCAGAGGAGAGAGTGTACCCACTAGCTGGAGAGGAGGATAGCAGTGGGCTGTGGAGTGACTTCAAATGGTTGAGAGTAGCCGAGAGTAAATATCTAATAAGTTGAAGATGGTGATTGGGAGGGACCGTTATTAAATGGAACTGCAGTTTGTAATACATGCTCTAGTCTGCTATCCATGGAAACACAACAAAAATCGTTTATGATGCATTTGTCTCTCCAGACGGAGAACGCGATAACAGCAAAAATACACAAACAATTTTGAATAAGGACTGTTTTTGTTTTATGCTTTGGTACCTTTTGCTTAATAAAAACTACTCCCACACGACTCTGCCCATGTAAACAGTCAAAAAAGATGAGATGAGCAAGGAAAATTGGATAGTCAGACTGTAGAATTGGCCTTTATTGTTTTCTGTAGATAATGCAGAAATAAATTGTAACAAAGTGCCCAGGTTAAAAATTGTGTGCGTCCCTGAAACGGTGACAGAATTCATTACCCCAAAAAGTCCATAGATTAACTTTTAAAAGCCCCTACAGGTCATTAGTTTAGAAATTCGTGTACATATTGGCCCTAGCATTATTGCTCTTACTCCGGTGTGCATGGCGATACCCATCATGTAAAGGGCAATCGTCGTTTTCGTACGTAGGCGCACCCGCCGCGTGTTTACGTGAGGACGCGTGTGCTTGCAGGGACGGGGGACTTACATTTTTTAAATAATTTTTACATTTTATTTAACCTTATTTTTAAAACTTTTTTTTTTTAACTTTACTTTAATTGGTATCGCATAGGGGGGCTTACAAGTCCCCCATGTGATAGCATAATTGCAGTGACAGGTACTCTTTAAGGTGATGCTGGGGGTCCAAAAGACCCCTAGAGTCACCTTTACACTCCAAATAAGCTATTGAAGTGCATTTCAGGAGCCCAGCACTGACAGCTATGGTACAGGAAGTGATGCAATACGCGTCGCTCCCGGTCCCATAGAACAGGAAGGAGATCGGCGAACAGTTGTTCGCTGCCCTCCTCCCCAGCTTCCCGCTGACACCCGGCAAGCCGGTCCTGGGCCAGTAGGAGGGGCAGCGGAGCCCAAGAAACAAGGCGGGGGTGTCAGGAGGGTGGGGGCTTTACTTTAAAACAGAAGTAAAGCCAAACCTTTTTTTTTTCCTTACTTTAACCTCCTTCACGACCTATGAAGGGATCATTTTTAGCCGACGAGTCTGTTCCGCTTTGTCGAGCCGGCAATCGGCTTTACAGTTGAAGTGATTCTGGGGACTGAACAGCTGCCAGCAGGGCCGGTAAAGTGCCCCCGGTCTGACAACCTACGGCATCGCGGGTGTCAGTGAGTACCAGGGAAAGACACCAGCTAATAGACCCCCAATGTAAACTTAAAAGAACTATGGGGTAAGTGTTTTTCCCCAAAGTTCTCTTTAGGGTCAGGGTAGGACATATACTAACCTCCTCCCGTGACACAAAGTTGAGTATATCGCGGGCTATTGCCTGCAATATACTGGAGGACGACGCAGCCAGGACAGATCCCGACAATACCATCAAGATCCACCCAGCTGCGTGAGTGACAGCTGACTCTGCCTATATAGAGGCAGAGCCAGCAGTGTCCGCCCCCTCCCCTGTTCGTTCCTCCAGTCAGCACTGGAGGATCTGAAAGGGGAGGGGGGAATCCGTGCGGGGAGCGGTGACTTGACAGTCACCGCTTACTGCAGGTAGATGATTGGGAAGTGAGCGATCGGCGGCATGTTTCTGCTCACTTCCCGATCAATAGAGCCGACTTGTGACAGCTTGTTTGTGATAGGTCACCTCTGTGTGATGAGTGGAAATCACTCACCTTATAGTTCTCCTTTAAAGAAAACCTCAAATGAATAGGCTGCCCTACTGTAGTGGACCCCAACACACCCTGGAACACCTCGTAGAGGTGCAAACAGGGGCTAAATAACTAAAAAATAACTCCAAGCATGTAAAAAAAAATAAGCCTTGCAGTGGCGCTACTCCCACACTGCGAGGGTTAAGCGCTCAGTTTCGTATAGGGTACAAAATGTAAAAAAAAAAAAAAGATACCTCACCCGATCCACAGCGGTAACTGATCACATCTCTTCCCCCTCAGCTCCAGCCGTGTAACGTCCCTCGGCATCCTCATGTCTTGCATTGGACATGATAATGCCATGGCACCTTAGACCGCTGGAGCCCAGGAAAAAAAAAAAAAAGACGCTGCGGGGACCGTGTAAGGATATCTTTTTTTATTTTAGACCCTAGGCTAAATAACCCCACTGCAGAGGATAATATTTAATATACTCAGAGGTCTTCTTTAAGCTTATCTAGGGAAAGCCCAGGAGTCACTGTGGGCAAACTCTGGGATTTATCTTTTAATTAAAAAAAAAACAAAATCGAAAAATATTAAAAAGTGAAAGATTTTATATATATATATAATCATGAAATAAAACACACTGACAGGCAGACATAATAATTTTATTTATTTACAGCGCTACAAAGACTGAAAGCACAGGTATGTGTATGGGACCTAAACCTGGAGCTCTCGGTTTGCTGCAAACACCTCAAAATGATTCCCCATTTGACTTGCTGGTAAACCTTCATGCAATGTGCACCATCCTTTCCGAGGGACGTAGGCTGCTAATTCATAGGTGTCACTCCAGTTCATGGGGCAAGTAAAAGGGACATTGTGGGGGAGCCAGTGACTTCAAGAAATGGCAAGTGCCTTTCTACACATGGCTCTTGGTGAGACATCTGCCAGTCTACAGCCACCTAATTCCGCAAAGAGCTTTTTAAATGCAAGACTATTGAACAGACCCTGCAGAGGTTAAAGTATCCCCATTCATTACCATACTCCAGAGCAGAAAACAGCCCCCTCCCTTCAATGTAACTGTCAAAGCCGCCACTGTGACTCATAGGAAAGCACAAAGAGAGAATAGGGGTGATCAAGAAGGCAGGACAATGACAGAGAGACTGGAGACAAGTTTGACAGGTTGCACACAGGTCAAGAAAGTATTACCTGTATCCTGTCAACCCATGGACCGCACTTTACGGGACACAACCACATTCCAGAACAAACAAACAAAATATGACAGGTTTTTAAACTATTTTTTTTCTATGCTTATATTTTAAATCAGCCCCCCCCCCCAGCTCATTTTTGTCTAGGGAGGAAAATAAAAAGGTTATACTCACCTGATCCTCAGAACCAGCCCATTGTGACAGCCCGCCCTCCAGCCTGTCTCCTCCCCCGATGCACCAGTGACATGTCCCTCGGCATCCTCACATCCTATACACTGTATACAGAATGTTATGAGTTATGAGACCATAGACCGCAGCACTGGAGGGGAAGGCTCCAGGAAATGGTCTTGAGGTGGCCATACACTTTACAGCCCTCGCAAGACTTTTGTCTTGCGAGGGTTGTAAAGTACATAAAAAAAAAAAAAAAAAAAAAAAAAAAAAAAAAAAACGTACGATCTGCCCATCTTGGACAGGCAGATCGTACTTGCGATCATCGCTAGCCCGCCCCCCTGAGGGCTTGCGAAGACTGCAATGAGGGGCGGGCTTCCGATGACTGCAGGATTACCAGTTGAAAAGAAAACATTAAAAAAACATGGAGAAAAAAGAAAAAACGAATGCAACTACTAAAATTAAAAAGGAGAACTATGAGGTGAGTGCTTTTCACTCACCTCATAGTTCTAGCCGACCTGTGACAATGAGACTGTCACAGGTCGGCTCAGTAGATCGGGAGGTGAGCGAACACATACCAGGTTCGCTCAACTCTCGATCCTGTCACGGCTCTCTGCCGTGACAGGGGGAGGGCTGGATTCCCCTCTCCCATCTGCCAGCGCTGACTGGCAGAACGGACGGGGGAGGGGGCGGGTACAGCTGGCTCTGCCTCTAGATAGGCAGAGCCAGCTGTCACTCACGCAGCTGGGCAGATCCCGTCATCTACGTCGGGATCCGCTCCGGCGTCTCAGTATACCGTGAGCTGTAGCTCGCGGTATACTGAGCTTAGGGTAACGGGAGGACGCTAGTTTGTGTCCTCCCGTTACCCTAAGGAGAACTATGGGGAACTATGGGGAAAAACACTGACCCCATAGTTCTCCTTTAACATCCCACAGTCTGAGACTCTGCAATAAGAGGTGATCAGTGCTAAGTTTTGGCAAAATACAATATTTTTAAATATACTTGCATTCTGTAATTATGTACTAGGAATAATTTTTACAAAGCCAGGAGAGAGGGAGAGAGTGTGAGTGTGTCAAGTGTGTGCGCGCCTTGATTGGATTAACACCGCTGTGTTTTGCTTTAGCTTTTTATATTGAAATTCATCAAAATGCATGTTACCTGCAGGTCTACACACATCAAAGTGCACTATAATGCACGTTTAAATCTAAAATGAACATCGCATTGCTCTGCTAATGCACATAGGCAGGTTGACAAGTTTTCATGTGTCCATGGAATTCAATGGGGAAACAGATTAGCGAAAAAACACATAAAAGGTAAAGGTGTTAACAGGTCTAAGTAGAAAAAGTAATTATAGCCTGTTCCTCCTTTAACTGCCTCCGGGCCGGCCGTAGTAGAAAACCGGCCGGCCCGGAGCTCTCTAGATCTGAGCGGGCGTCTCTAGACGTCCGCTCAGACACGCCCCCTCGCGCGCGAGCGGGAAATTGCCGTTTTTTAAAAACAGGCAGCGATGCCTGATACCATACAAGCGATCCGCCGGCTTTAGAGCCGGCGGATCGCGTGTATGGGGTGCCGATCGGTGCCCCCCCCCCCCGCGCCCCCCCCCTGCCGTTGTCCCGCTGATCCCGGGCTCCGCTGTGCCCCGGTGCGAGCCCGGGATCAGCATGTCGGCTGTGTCACAGGGGATCAGAGAGAGCTCGGTACACGAGCTCTCTCCGGTCCCCTCTCCTCTGCAAGAATGCGGAAGTGTTGTATAATACATCACTTCCGCATTCTTGTGTCACTCTCCAGCTTCAGAAGCTGCAAAGAAGCTGATGGAGCAGATCTCTGCTTCATCAGCTTCTTTTGGGGGGTCCTAGGTGACATTAGGGGTCTTGGAGACCCCTGATGTCTCCATAAAGAGGACCTGTCACATATTTTGCTATCACATAGGGGGGTTTTATTAGCCCCCGTATGTGATAGCAATAAAGTTTAGTGGAAAAAAAAAAAAAAAGAGAAAGTTCCCCCCAAAATTTAAAGTTACACATAAAAAAAGAATTAAAAAAACAAAAAAATTTTTTAAAGTCCCCACCCATACATACACGCATGCAAACATGCGTCGGGGGCGCATACGTGCGAAAAAGACGATTGCGCCCATTGCGCCGCACATGTTACATATCGCCGCGAACGTCGGAGTGAGAGCAATAAGTCTAGGGCCATCAATCACTGATAACACTAAACTGATGAGCGGTAAAAGCTTTTAAAGTGTCGCCTATGGCCAATTTTGGGTATGGTAGTTTTCTGCAATTTCGCGGGTGCGCGCAATTTTAAAGCTTGACATGTTTGGTGTCTATTTACCCGACGTGACCCGATCTTTTATATTTTACCAAAAAACTGGGTAATAAATGTTTCCTAACATAATGTAAAAGAAAACTTTTTTTTTTTTTCAAAATTTTCTGTAATTTTTCCTAATTATAATAAAAAATAAAAACCCCAGTGGTGATTAAATACCCCCAAAACAAAGCCCTATCTGTCCCCAAAAAAGGGTATAAAATTAATTACAGTACAGCGTTGCATGACGGAATAAACGTCAGTCAAAGGACTGCAGCGCTGAACACTGAAAAATGGCCTGGCCAGGAAGGGGGTCTAAACACCTGGTCTTGAAGTGGTTAAAGGACTAATAAACTGCAATAGGATTACATTTTTGGTTTTGCGTTTACTCTTTAACAGTCATCACCAAGCACTTCGCACCACTGGTCTGCTGTTGATCTATTTTACCAATCTGAGCAAATCAAGCTTATCGTGCACACAGGTGCATGAGGCCGTATAATGTAAACTGCAGGTGTATTTCCACACCTGGGATGAATAGCTTTAGGCAGCTGTACATAGGTTTAGGCCTCTACTTGCACAAAGCTCCACATGTATAAAGCCAGACACCTGTACAGATGCAAAGGTTTACACAAGAGGCGTAAAACCCCCATACAACCACCTAAAGCCATTCCTTACTATGGGCGGCTTTATATGCCAGCTGTGTATCCCAGGCGTAGAAAATAAGTCTGCAATTTATATTATACGGCCCCATTCTCTTTAACCACTTGCAGACCAGCCACTGTGTATGTACAGCCGGTCTGCAGCCCCATTGTTCCGGAAGGACGTACCCATACGTCTTCCTGTGAACTCATGTTTGCGCATAGCCGCTGCCACTACAGCCGCTGCTCCTGCTGTCATCAGACAGTGGCTTTAGACAGAGCCGATCGGACCAGCTCTGTGTCCATTGATCGCTGTGATTAGTTACCACAATGCTTACATTTCCAAGGCCTCCCCTTCCTCTTACATCAGAGGCAGGGCAGAGTAAAAGTGTGTCTTCCATTCATTACTTACTAGTAAAAACAAGCTGCAGTAGCAGCACTAAATACATAAAAAGAAAGTTTCAAATCATTTTAACCCATTTAACACCCCTCCTCTCCTGCTCATGTTAGATCCACTATTTCCACTCTGACCTGTATATTAACCCCTTCACATGTATACATTAACCTATTCATCTCCATCCTCCCATTGTATGTGTGACCTGTACTCTAACCACTTCACCACCTCCTCTTTCTGCCTATGACCTGTGCATTTATTGTAACTTGTGCACTATTATCAAACTCCATATTTTAACCCCCTCAATACCGAAATGTTTCTTCATTTCCAAAAAAATAAGATCTTGGAGTGTTTAATTTCCAAAAAGGGGTCATTTTGGGGATTTTTATACCAACATTTTTATTTGCTATGATTTATAAACAAAGGGGAAACTTTTTATTCAATTGTTTTGGTCTTTTTTACTTTATATTGTAAACAAATAAAAAAAAGTGGCTGTTAAATACGAATAAAACGAAAGCTCCATTTGACCCAAAAGAAATAAAAATAATTTTGTTATAATGTTGTGTGACGGAGGAATTCTCAGCCAAACTTGCGCACAGTGCCTTAAAGCTGAAAAATGGCCTGGTAATGAAGGGGGTGTAACTTGACGGTTTTGAAGTGGTTACAGAAATTGGAGAAGAGAATATATAAACATTGCATCCCGGAGTTATTCTTAAATATGCATTAGCTATGGCTATAAAATAATAGTTTTAAATATTTAGCCTAGATTGTGACAAAATTATACAGTGATGACCTGACTGCAGCTCTCAAGTAACAAACATTACCCACACACATTATATCTGTCTATCGATCTATCTCACAGCCTCAAATGACTAGGCTAGGGAATATTTGTCAAACCCAGGCAAACATTCTGATGTCTAATGTCATTGACATGTCAATGAGATAATTTGCTCTTCAGCACTGGCCGATATATTAAACATCTAGATATCTACATGATCAAACAAACTTGTCAAGCCCAAAAAAAACCCACATATTTAGGTCAGCCATCCTCAATAAATCAGAACAATGCAGACTCCAAAAGCGTCATGTATATGGTAACGAGAACCTGTCACCTGACCCATGTGAGGTAGAGTGACTGTCTCTGGAAAGGACCCCCCCCCCAACCAAGTGGGTTGGGAGGGGCACCTCAATCTGCATGGGCAAGGAGACGGAGGTAGACAAGCCCCATAGAAGTGGGGATGTACTGCACAGGCATGGCCAGAAGAAGGAGACTTTCACTGCAGGATGTAAACAAAACGCAGGCCGGGCCTGTCGGAACTCAGTAAGTGTTCATCTGTGCAGAGGGGAGGGTGGGATCTGCAATATTGTAGCGTCAGGCCGCGTGCGGGGGTTCTGGGGTATTGGGGCGTCAGGCTGCGTGCTAAGGTTCTTTGGTAATGGGAAATATATACAATGTGGAATGCAGCACAAGTTGTTTTGTGGAATAAATGCTAATGTTTCAGAAATTGAATTATTTTTGGGACGTGACTTACTGACCAGGGTCAAATGTATGTATGTATGCATGCACGCACGCACGCACAATATATATATATATATACACACATACACTCTACTGGCTGTGTCTAAGGCCCTTTCCACGTGGGCGCCTTCAATTCTGATCAGCAGGGGATGTGCACAGGTCCATTCCTGATTGGAGCAGTACGGAACGGATGCCACCATTGTGATTACCCCCGAACCACCATGATCAGGTCTGCCATAACGGAACTCTGTTCCGTTCAGCTTTCCGGGGCTGGCTGGAGTTGGGCGTAATAGAAAGGAAAACGGACGCACGTCCATTTAGATCAGAAGCCCATTGTTGGTCTATGGGGAACCAGATCAGATCTGCTTGGAAAACTGACAGACATGATCGGAATGTGTGTGTGAAACTAAAACACTGAAGCCAAGTCCTTCCACGGTACTAACAAACCTTAGACAGGTAAATCCCTGCTTAGAGATCAGTTATGCGACGTGCAGGAACTCGGCAGAAACCTTTGAAGCACTCGGATCATGAAGAAACAATAGGATATAGATTTGAGAATACATCCTGGATAATCCATCCTTTCTCAGCACAGGGTGTCATTATCCAATCTAAACATTTTTGGCTGGATGGGAGGATTACACGGTTAGGTTTATGTGCACATATTCACCTGACTCTATATAGCTGGAATCCTGTGGAAATAGTACAAGATCAGAGAGGATATACAGAGCAAACCGACTGCAAACCTTTATTTAGGTGCAAAAAAACAAATTGCATAATACCATGTGTTAAATTCACACTATTGCACAACGCACCAAGGGGGAATTACCATGCACTACGTGAGTTGCCATTCATTTGAATGGCACCTCAATTCACCTCCTGGCCGCTGTGCATTGCAGTGGAGAACGAAGTACTGCAATATTGTGTGCTGCATATAAAAAAAAAAAAAAAAAAAAAAAA
>NW_017306630.1:129479-137745 GCF_000935625.1 Nanorana parkeri
GGAAGAAGTCGTGTATGCATCTTCTTACTACTTTAAATCACTGACCTAGAACAAGTATGTAAGTCAGAACTCCGGACTCTGAGCTCATCTGAATATATGACATTATGGCAAGCAGCGTTATAGAAGGAAATGGCAGCACCCATAATCATCTCATGTCTGGTTTACTTTAAAGGATAATTCCAGTTTCTGACCAAACTGAGAAGTGAAGTTACCCCCTCAAAACTGCACCCTTTCACCCCCCTGGTCATAGCTCTGTACAAAGCGCTCTCACCCACCGCGCCGTCAATGCTGGCGTACTGTGCGGACACATAAATGCAGCCCTGCACCAAGCACTTAGAAATGCGAAAACTGGCAAATGGCGAGCACTCATTGGTCAGCACAATGTAGAAGATATGTTGTCTGCACACCATTCTGCTTTGGAATATCAGCCTTAGTCGTATTCCTTACATGACATGTGAATTACAAAAGTCATTGGTCAGCACAGTCGCCTGACCATATTGACCAATGAGAAGCCCTTCTTAGCAAGGGGTTTGAGGGGGAGAGCGTAGATTTGTGGGGTTAAATTCAGTTTCTCACATTTGGCGACAAAGTGGAATTACCCTTTAAAGTATTTTTCCAGGTTAAAAAGAAAACAACTGCCATTGTAGTGGGGCTACCTCTGGACCACAAGGGTTAACTGCTCTTTTATATCTAGGTGTATTGTATAAAGGACTTTTACTTACCTGATCCCTACTCCCCCCTGCAGTCTACGCTCACCTGTTTCCCCCCCAGCTCATGGACTGTCACTTTGTGTCTCATGGACTCCGCATTAGACACGATAATGTCAACAGGCCTCCGACCGTCAGGGGCTGCGGGTCCTGCAGCCAGCAGGAGCGGGGATCAGGTAAGTAAAAGTGCTTTACTCCGGTACCTGGACAAGAAGAAGCACCTAACCCTCGCAGTGAGGCGGGGTGGCGGGGGTGCCCCCACGACCCCCCACGTGAGGCACCCCCGGGAGTTAGGCTTTTTAGTAGAGCAGCTGTAGGCAAACTCTTTAGCACTCCAGCTGCTGTAGAACTACAAATTCCATAAGGCAGTGCAAGACTGACAGCCACAGGCATAAAATCCCAGAGGCAAATACATGATGGGATTTGCGGTTTCACCACCAGCTGAGGGTCGTAGTTTGCAGTAGAGCTTAGAAAAAAAGCGTTGAAAGAGAATGAGCAAATAAGCTTAACACACATATACATACATGCATACATACATACATACATACATACATGTATATATATACTCCATCTTGGCTACACAATAAAAAGAGGAACCAACACCTTCCCTCCAGGAGATCAAGATTTTTATATGGAGAATATGCTTTAAATAAGCGATACATAAGTGAAAGTATACCAATAAATCCATTTCATGCCTAAAAATAAAATTATTTGATCAGCTTCCACTAGCCCTACAATACCCATCTTGTTTCAGTATATATCTGAGCGATCAGAGACGGAGCTGCTGGCTTACCTGTACACGTAACACAATTACAACACAGTACTAGTAGAGGCTTCTGGTATTACAGGTTTACACTGGAGGATGTGAAGAAGTCAATGATTAACTCATAACAATCAATGACTCAAAGACCATGCTTTCTCAGGATGTTTCCGATTGCCGAAACACGCGTCTAAAGCTGGCCATATAAGTAGAATTTCCTCAGAAACAAAAAGTGTTTAAAAAACATTCATCGCTCGTCGCTGGAATTGTGTGTTTACTTCGGTAACTTATAAAGCAATATTTATAAAAATGTTTTTTAATGTGAAGTTTAGAGCTGGGCTCCTTTCCAGGGATAATCCTAGACGGGGGGCACTTTGGTAAATAGCTGATCAGCCAGCTGCAAGACCTGTCCAGAGTAAGAGGCCAATATTTAGAAGTAAATGAGGATTTTACCCAATTCACTGATCAATGCATGCTGGATAGAACCAGATGAAGGGATCAGTTTAGATGAGTCCTATTACATTCTGTACACACATATACTCCTATGTGATGTTCTCCCCATCCCACTCATTTCTAATTTCTCACATGCATACTTCCAGGCATCCCAGCACATTTCCCAAGTTATATTCTATGTCTGATCCATGGATGTGTTCTTACAACACAGAAATATCTGCACAGCACCCAGACAAGTGTACAGTGCAGTGAACACAGTCACCCGGATTGCTGCCCTACCCAGTGATGTCAGTGTTGTACTCACCCGGCTCTGGCGTCCAGTCTCGGTCTGCCTGGTAGCTGCTTCTCCTTTTGTTGGTTGGCTGAGATCGCCCTCTTCCTACTGCTGCCTCTCCTCACCATCTGATGACATGGGTACATCACCTTCCATTGGCTGAGTTCCCCCCCACGTGTTCCGCCTGGCAAACTGCTTCCAATCCGACAACACCGCCGCGCCTCAGCCACACCCACCTGGACACGTCACCGCTCGCCCCGGAGCAGTGTGGGAGATGTAGTTCGGTATGACTAGCACTGGGAACAAGGCTCATCATTGATGAATTTCAGATGAATGCGCTGTTAAAGAGCGTGTCCAAGGCTATAGCGATATATTTATATGTATATGGACACTTCTGAACAATCCAATTTGTAATCAGGCAGGTCCTTCTACTACATAGGTATTAATGATGTGCAGAGGCATGGTGGAAACCTGGGTCGCCTGAGTTCCCCTAAGCCTGTGCAAAATTGTGACTGACACACCCCCTTCCCACGTCAATCAGTTGCATCAGGGGGATTCTTCACCCCTGTGGGATGTGTAGCTGCGGAATGCCCCTGGCGCAAACAGGGCCGGATTTCCCACAAGGCCAACCAAGGCCCGGCCTTGAGGCAGCAGAGGTGTGGAATTCCTATGTCCCGATGCCTGGGACATGCAGTTTTCTTCATTTAGCAAGCAGAGTTAAATGTAGAGCAGGGAAGCCGCCGCTTGTTTTGTACAAGTGATCCCGGCGATGTCGCCGAGATCACTTGTATGCAGCCTGCAGGTCTGCCATTCTTCATGGGGGGTAGGGGGGCGCATTGAGGAACCTGGCCTTGGGGCAGCAGAGAGAGTAAATCCGGCCCTTGGCGCAAATGATTGGCCCAGGAGGGGTCTTATCAATAACCAAGCACAAAGGAGATTGTGAAATCAGATTGTACATTGTGTGACCAGCCGAAGAGTTATAGTCTTATAAAATAAAGCCTTTACTTTTCCTAGGACAGGAGAGCTGCATTGCAAGCACCAAGTCCGTGCAAAGCTATCAGTGACACGCACACCCTTCTGGTCCAATCAGTTGCAGCTGGGGCAATTCCTGCTCTTTTGTTGAGTGTAGCTGCGGTTCAGAGAATGCTGCGGCCCAGAACTGATTGGGCCTTGCCCACGCACATCACTAAAGATGAGTAGAGTTGTCAAGACAACAATTTGGAGACTTCTTCCTTGCCATAGGAGCAGTTGCTCGTAGTAAACAATCAGCTTCTATCTTCAGTTAAGCTTTGAAAAATTTGAAAATGAAAGATAGAAGTGGATTGGTTGCCATGGGCTGCTTCACTTTTAATACATTCCCCTCACTGTCTTCATTTACCTCCTGATAGTGGCAACTTCTGTGCAGCACCTTCGCCTGCCCGGAGTCTACACCAGACCGGAGGCGGATTATAATAAGTAGAGATGCAAAGATACCCGTTATTCAGTATCAAGTACGAGTATTTTTGTGCGGTACTCGCCGATGCCGAATACTGATACTGGCATCCATATTTTTGCGTTAATATAAACTGGGTTATAATTAGTTTATAAAAAGGATATGTAATGTGGTTACTAAGCAACATATGGAGCGCAAGCAGGAAGTGACTCTTACTTTTTGCTGCGAGTGGAATACACAGCGCTCCTAGAAATTGATTGTCTACATTAGGATATTAAAATCACCTGTTCTGAGTATCAGCAGACTACGCCTCTCTGGCAAAGCCTCTTTTCGTGGAGAAACGCGTAAGGAGGCAGTGTGCTGTTTGCTTTCCCTACCCTGGCTTATGGATCCTAGCAGTGTTTCGATCATGAATATGGTCACAAAATATAAACTGTGGATCTAGCTGTTATGCTGTTGGGTGAATCCCATCACAAAGAACTATTGAAAGCATCTTTGTCTCTGGAGGAGATAAGTATATCCAATGTTTCATATATGATGCCGTACGTTAATTATTATTACCTGAGCTGCTATCTGCATGGATGTTTATCCGGAGATATAAATCCTCCAAACCCGTTCAAGCAAGCTGTCATCTTCCGCTTATGGAAATATTTTTCATTTGATTGGCATCAATCTTGGCCACAAGAGTTATTTTGAGCCAATATTTGGAGCAACCTCGTTCAAATCATGCTTCAATGATAATATCCCATTATACACTGAGTGGCCAGATTATTATGACCACCCCATCAGTACTTCGTTGGGCCACGAGATTACTTCACGAGATGACTTCGTTGGGCCGCCTCGTGACTCCACGAGATATTGAAAGGTGATGCGAGGAATCTGACACTGCACTGTTGCCCTTCTGTTGTCTTGTACCAGTCTTGCCACTCTGCGTTCTGCCCTAACATTGACTAGTCGCTGACGGCCACAATTCGCACGTTCAGACCCAGATTTTCGGCTGACAGTCCAGTCTTTAAACACTTTAACAACAGCTGCTCTTGAACATTTAACGAATTCTGCTGTTTTGCTGATACTCACTCCATGGCTCAGAGCGCCAATCATCCCGCATTCAAAGGCTGTTAAATCGCGTTGTTTCCCCATATCTTCAGAAAAAAATCACTTGCACTGTCGTGGCAAACAACCTGCTTCCCTATTTATAATGGTCTGGCCCTATAGCAACTTCAGCGCAAAATTATAGCTAATTATAGATAATTTGCCTACAAACGTCAGGTGGTCATAATAAACTGGCCACTCAGTGTATAGAACGTTACTAGATACTGTTTCTGGTGTTTACCAGCCACGACTGGGATCGCTACATATATATCCATATAATATTTTTGTCTACTGACATTGTATCCTATATTCAGCCAAAGAGTAGGGTAGAAGGTTTTTAGGGCTTGTTCACACCAAATGCCGACCAGATCTGCATGAGTTTCTGCATACGCAGTGCAGTGTGTTGTACCACGTTTTTGATGCGTTCCGGGCCGGTTTTAGTAAATAAAATTGGCTTTCAGGGCGTTTGCATGCGTTTTGCATGCATTGCAGAGCAGGTAAAATAGGGCTGGCTCCAGTTTTTTTTACATGCTCTGGAACTGAACGCTGCGGTGTGTACTAGAGCCCAAAATACAGTTGGAATACATTGGACGCAGTTTTGATCCGGTCTGTAACTGCTCTGCTCCTGGAACGCACTTGGTGTTAACTAGCCCTTAGGGCAGGGGCGCCACTATTTTTCGTCTGGAGATTTACTTTTCAAATGACGAGCTCATTGAGATCTACCAACGAAAAAACACCTGCATTCAGGAGCGGGAGGGGGCGTAGGTTGCGCAGGCAGGCCCCTACTTAGGGCATGTTCACACGAAGTCCGGATTCTGTCCTGACCAGATCCGTGCGCTCCTGCACTAAAAATGCATCCCAATGTATTCCTATGTGTTTTATGGGCTACAGTTCTCACAGTCCGTTCATGCCCGGACAGAAAAAATACTGCATGTCACATTTTGTCCGGTCCGGAGACGGTCCAGAAACGCATGAACCTGTCAAAAACGCACCGCACTGCAGCTAAGCAAAAAAAAATTTAAATAAAGTATTCTTGCTACACTTTTCATGATGTCATCATCGTTGGACTTCCTGGTTGTGGTGGAGCAGTGGAGGGAAAACCAGTAGGCATGAACAACATGGTCCTGGACATAGAAAGATTTGTCGGATTGATGGAGCGTGCGCCAATGCTATACGACCCTCGTCATCCACATTTCAAAAATGTGCATTAAAAAAAAATCAAAACTGGAGAGAAATAGCCTAGGAGCTGTGTGATGAATTCGCATTGTACAATAGTGTCCAGAAGAATGAATGTGGTGAGTGATTACACCTATCTTGTATGTTGACTAACTGTATGCTGGTCATGTTATCCAGATAAAGTTTGTCATATTTGGCGGTTAATATGCTGCAGGGACCTCAGAGGAAGAATCTGCATACTGACAGCCCCATGACACGTAAAAACGTGTCAAAAACACACTAAATGCAGAGCACCACGTCTGCAGATCCGCACCAGATCAGGACCGGAAAATCATGTGAACAAGCCCTTAGAGTTTTAGATGTTTGTTATATATGTAATTAGGTGTTTTCTATTTTGGGATTAAATAAATATTTGTTTGGATATAAATTGACACTTTATTTTGATTGTTTTACTCTATGACGGGATCTCCCTAAAGGGGACAATAAGGCCAGGTTCCCACCTGGGCGTTTTTACAGCGCTGATCGACGAGCTGTAAAAACGCTCAGCAAGTGAAATCCCATTATTTCCTGTGGGCATGGTTCCCACCTGGGCGTATTTCAGCGCACTCAGCGCCCTACGCCCAAAGAAGTACAGGAGCTTCTTTGGGACGTATTTTCCGCGCGTATGCATTAGGATACAGCTGAATAGCCCTCGTAAATGCGCGCGTTGTTACGCTGTAAAAACGTGCGGCCCGAAACGCGCGTCAAACGTGCATATTACGAACGCCCAAGTGTGAACCCAGCCTTAGAGTTTTTGGTTTTGAAACGTGTAGTTACTCTCTTCTAAGTAACAGCATCTATACCAGGGGTGGGAAAATTCCAGCCCTCCAGCTGTTGTGGAACTATAAATCCCATGAGTCACTGCAAGATTCTCACAGACATGAATCCCAGAGACAGATGCATCATGGGATTTGTAATTTCACAACAGCTGGTGGCTGGATTTTGACTACCTCTGCCCTGATCTGTGTGATAATATTGCAAAAAAAAAAAAAGGCTACAGGTACATTCGCTGCCTTCGGCTACACTTTGGTCAGTGCAGAAGGACTTCGACTCAGCCGATCCAACATGTGGATCGGCTGAGCCGAAGCTCCGGCAGCTCACTTGCTGCCGTTCGCCCCTATTCACATAGGGGGCCGAACAGCAGTGAGTACATAGCCCAAAGCCGCCAAGCGGTATTCGGATGGGCTATTCTGCTTGGTACCTCCGTGGTACCAAGCAGAATAGAAAATAGTGAAAAAAAAGGTTAAAAAAATATTTTAAAAATGTAATTAAACACTAAAATGAAAACATAAATATTTTTTCAAAAAGAAAAAATACACGCAGTGACAGCTAGCTCCGCCCAACTGTTTGGTCGGCACCGGCTAGAGTCTTCTAGCAGGTCCTGGGCAACGAATAAAAACTGGGCGGAGCCGGCCCTGATGTCACGGCCGGCTTTGCCCGGTTGTTATTGTTTAATGACAGTTCAGCATCCCCAGGTCATTTGGGTAAGCTGATCTATCATTACAACTGGGCAGAGCCAGACGTGACATCACGGCTGGCTCCGCCCGGTTGTCATTTGCGGGGAGAAAGGTTGGCCTTTGGCAGGCTGTTCGCCCTGCTTCGGCTGTCACTTTGACTCAGTTGAGTTGAAGCATATGCCTTTGGCTGCTGTACGGGCGATAGTGAATAGCCCGTACAGCAACCCTTCGGTTCTACTGAACCGAAGGGCTCCGGCGGCCGAAGATAGCCGAAGGATCAGCCAAAGCTACGGCTCCGTGAATAGCCCCCTTAATGTTTAAGACAGGGTCACTTTGAAGTGCATAGAAAGGCACCTTTTTGGGTTTGTCTAGGATAAGAAAGGGTTAGACCTTCTGTAAGGGTGATGGGAAATCTTAGCAGAGTCTTAGCGTTGTCACTAGAGCAAGAGATGAGGAGGATTCTTCCAGTGGGGACATATCTGTCGGTGTCAAATGTCTAAGGGCCCATTCACACCAAAGCGTTGCGTTAATCGCACAGTTCCCTACGATTGATGCATGCTACCGCGCAATGCACCTACTGTTCGTTGCAGTGCAGGAGGTGCCTTGTGTGGTAGTGTGCATTAATTGCACCGGACCAGTGGCGTAACAACCGGGGGGGCAGGGGGGGCACTTGCCCCGGGCGCAGGACTGAGGGGGGGCGCCGTCACGACCCCCGCTAAACGAAGCCCCTGGCTCCCTGTCTCTGACACGATCACCCGGCTGTCATCGGGCGGCCGCTCGCTCTTCCGAGGCCACTGCGAGCGGCCCTCTACAGTGCCTGATTGGAGGGCGCGTCTGCCTGATCCAGCCAGCCCGGATCGCATAGCGGCGATCCGG
>NW_017306630.1:138085-163029 GCF_000935625.1 Nanorana parkeri
TGGCATGATTGGACTTGTAGTTCCTTAGCTGATATATATGTGTGGGGGTGGGGGGTACAGTTCCAGTGGATGTTTATATAATATGGGGGGGGGGGCGAAAAAAAATGTTCTGCCCCGGGCGCCAATAACTCTGGTTACACCACTGCACCGGACCATGTGATTAACACTATAATGTGAATGGGCACTTAAGCTGCCAAGTCCTACCAAAATTTGACAGTGTGTGGCCACTTTAGACAACCACGCCCCTGCGGGGCTGAACAAGAAAAAAATAACAGTGTATGGCCAACGTAAGATAAGAATTGTCCTCGCTTTGTTGAGAATTCCTATCATTTCCAGGACAGGAAGTGAAGTGAAATCCCCCCCAGTGGGACACAAGTAGCAAAAAAAAAACCTATAGGGGCTTTAACCCAGGGCTGTACTGGGGGGTGCTGTGAGAGAATGGTCAGTGATTGGGGGGGGGGGGGGGTGTTAGGCTGATTTATTGGAAGTGGGCGAGTGCAATGGCAGACGCTGTCTTGCTTTCCGCCCAGCTTACTGACGTTACTGGTTGCCAGGAGCTAGTCAGGATGCAAACCAGCTCCTGGCAACCAGTACGTCAGTGAGCTGCACTGCACCGCACAGAGGTCACAGGTAGGGATGAGCCGAACACCCCCGTGTTCGGTTCTAATTCGTACTTTCGAACATGGAAAAAGTTTTAATTCGAACATAGAACGCAATGTTCGGCTTTCAGCGAACGCTAGAACAGGCTATGTTCGGGTCGAACCTATGTTCGATTCGAACATGCAGCCCATCCCTAGTCACAGGTTGCTAAGAACTCTTAGCAACCTGGGGCCCTGTGGGCGCCCACTGGTGCCTCCCCTCATCATCCGGCTGCTCCCCAATGAGATGCCATCTGAAGCAATCGCCTCAGGCTGCCTCATTATAGGGATGGCCCCACTTTAACCCTTCCCTATAGTATCCAAAACAAAGAAAAAGTGTTAGCTATATATACACTTTATTTCGCCACAGGGGTTTATGGTGGCAACTAGGAAAAAGGTTGGGCGGGGGGCTGCAGAATGGGGCCATGTAGCTATTGTACCATAAAATGTCTGTGTTTACCTTCCCTGCGCCGCTCCATATTGTCTGACAGAGCCTTCTGTAAGGTCTACATTTCTGGAATGTGAAACATAGCAGAGCTCTCCTTTCTGCCCCCAAAGTACAGAGCCCAAGCATAGTGACTGGCTGCTCAGGCTCTGAGTGCTGAAAACTGGGTAGCCACATGTTCCTCCATACCTAGGGTTGGCACCCGACTGGTATTGTACCAGCCTGGCTGGTTAAATGGAACTTGTTCCCAGTGTTAATAACAGGGGAAAGATCATAAGCCTTAAAAGGTGACAGTCTTACACATACCCAAATGTAACTGGTATGTCTCAGGGCTCCTCCAGGGAAGGATCAGTGCAGCTAGGAAGGGGCCTGTCCAGTGGCTAATCTAGGCCTCATTCACATGGGGCTCTTATATCTGGTTACAGATTCCTGGGGCAAGAATCAGCAAATTATTGCAGCAGGAATCATAGGTAGTCTCAGACAGCAGTGGTCGCTCAGCCTAGGCAAAAGCAATGACAGCCAGGCTGACAGGAACCGCAGTTGTCCCCCCGCTAACTATGTGTAGCTCCACATCCAGCGGTTACCAGTGACTAAGGACAGATGACCAGTCCTGGATGCAATATATCCCGAGTTAGACATCTGTCCCTAGCCACTGGATGAGCAGATGCATCTCCTGTCAGCCTGACATTGCTTTGTATAGGTGGAGTGGCCTTGGCTGCCAAGAACCACATATGACTCCTGCCGCAAGAATCCGCAGCTGGACATCAAAGCCCCGTGTTAATGAGTCCTCAGTGTCGATGCAGTACAGGATGCCTGTTCTTCTTAAAAAGCTATGCATTTTCACCCTTTTAAGCCTTTGTTGCTTCTCAATAATGCTAATCTCTTGTCGCTTCTTTGCAGCCACTTCACGGCTGCATGCACTCCAACGCTAGCTACATGGCATTTCTCAGGGTGGGTTTCCTGATGGTCACAACAGTGGACCATGGCTGCATAACTGTGTTGAAACGGCCACTTGCAGTCTCTATTGTAAGTCTGTGTAACAGGGTGAAAACACAGCACAGTTTTGAGACAGGAAACAAGGACCGTCACCATATGACAGGAACTGCTTAAACAAGGACCTTTATAGCAGGATCACCAGGTAGTATTTTAATAAAAACCGCAGATTTACAAATAGTAAAAATTACTTCTGAACTTACAGGGTATCTATGGTCAAAAACTACAAATAAATATGCATTTCTATATTGAGTTTCCGTAAGTACTATCCAACTCCTAATAACCATATTGATCTAGAAGTTTGTAAATGTAATTATTGAAGTTGCCCTTAGGATGTACTTCCTCAATGCACTGACACAATTGCACTCAGGTGTGTGCATATGCACTACCGTGTGTCGCAACTCTCGCAGAGCCTGACTTCTGATCTACAGCTCTGCACAATGTAACATTATCATGGCTTGCTGGAAGCAATGTATTATGGGCTTTGTTGTCTTGAGAACTTGAGATTGCATCACATCAAGAAGCAGGGAAAGAGATGCAAAGCACACTGGCAATCCAGGAAGTTGATGAAAGTGATGGGCCGACAGAAGGCAGCACTCACTACATAAAAAGGGTTATTCACAAAAGGGTGAAGGGTTTGGAGAAGGCATGAGAAGTGAACAATCTAGAGCAGTGGTTGTCAACCTGTGTAACCTCAGGACCCACATTTGTCCTTGGTCATTAAGTTGCGACCCAAGTCGCACTGCAATGGAACACACAGCATTGCGGTACTGCGCGTTCTGGTGCGGGCGATTGAACTGTGGGCAGGAGGTGTGTTTGGGGTGCCATTCAAATGAATGGCAACGCACCTCCCACATCAGAACGCGTAGTAGGTGTGATTGCATGGTACAGTCCGTTATTCGCACAGGGCTGTTCGATTACACACTGTATTAGTGTGAACGGGCTTTCAAAAACACTGACAGACACCCAGTCTACCGACATTAGGAGAACTGGAGTGGATCCTCAGCCTGGGGTCCAGTGTGGGCTGCTGTGCCCTGTAGAGGTGCCGGGAGCCAAAATGTGATGTCACTCCGGTCTAGGTACTGCTACAGGACATGCTGTAAGCAATGCATGTATGGATGGAGCTCCCTCGTTGACATAGCTCCAGCCCACGCCACCTCACCTCAAGCTGACGCTCGGCGCCGAGCGACATATGAATGGCTGCTTGGCGTGGGAACTGACAGTGCTGCGCTAGGGGGAGGCTGAGGAGCTTCTCACCTAGAAAAGTGGAAGGCACGTGGCGACCCACTGAACATGGGGTCGCGACCCACTTTTGGGTCACGACCCACCAGTTGAGAACCAAGGATCTAGGACAACATAGCTGATTTGGAAAAATTCTCCAATTCAGTTCACTTTCCAGTTCAGCTATGTTGTCTAGATTGTTCACTTCTCCTGCCTTCTACAAACTCTTCACCCTTTTTGCGAATAACCCTGAAAATGTTTTTTCTCAAGTAAGCTTTGATTGCATTATGAGAAACAAAGTCTAGTATGTATTCCTATTACAATGCTGATGTTATAACAGGATAGGATATGCTGCGACTTTACAACTCCTTTCATGTAACATCAAGGCCACAGAGCTAAACGATATTCTTTTTACCAGATTAGTTTAAATTGTGTACCATCCTAATCTTAGTACAATATACAGTCATATTGCATTGTGTATGATTAGTTTTAGGATGTCAGCCAGATCAAGCACTAGATCTAATCAAATGAAAAATGTGGTTGAAAGATTTTGGCACGCTCTGTGATCAGCAACATGCAACCAAACAGGCTTTTTTTCCTGCTAGCGTGACATGATCACCTTATTATTGAAATACATAGCACAGCATTTCTTACTCGCTTGTGTAATTTTTTTTCTGCCACTCTACACTGTTGGTACACTTGTCTGAAAGTCTGCCAGAGCATTACATAAGCAAGTGTTACATTTAAAAAGCAGCACTTCTGATGTGGTTCAAAAAAGGTTCTGTTTGAATCTGCCCTTACCGGCTACAGGCCAGTTGCACTAAAATAACCTGTGCATGATAAAGAAGAAAATAGTATCAAAGGAATGTTCCTTTTTTTTTGCAGGATTATCACACAAATTACGACATAGGTAGGCAAACTCCAGCCACCAGCTGTGGTGAAGCGACATATCCCATCATTCATTTGTCTCTGGGAGTCATGCCTGTAGCTGTGAGAATCTTGCAATGCCTCAAAGGATTTGTGGTTCCTCACCAGGTGAAGGGCCGGTGTTTTCCTACCCCTGTATTAGGGCATCGCCTTTAACATTACAACTCCAGGCAAAACCTTTTCTGCTAGTTTTGGACCCCTCCAGTTGTGGTTTGTCCCTCGGCATTGTCTCCTCTAACAGACCAGTATTAAGGTGGCATACACCTTACGATTATCGGACGATACTTTTCGTTCGATGATCAAACCGTCGTACGATTGTCGTAAGGCGGCCCCATCATGCCCGGTTATCGCAAGGTTCAATAAGCTGTAATTAAAGAAAAGCACCTGGACGAATTGCAGTAATCACCCGCACGTATTTTCATTTGCGCATTAGCAGTGTAGATCGTACGATTTTTGACGTACGGAAACGCCACTAACCTTGTGAAAATTGTATGATCGACCAAAGTTCTCAAACATGCTTAAAAGTAAAAAGTCGTATGATTGTACAGTATTTGCAGTTGTACACCTCCCATACACATTGAGATTATCGGACGAAAACGCAATCGCATACGATTATCGTACGATAATCGTAAGGTGTATGGGCACCTTTAGAAATGATGACTCACGGGTCCTTAGACAGCTGGAGCCCAGGGGAAACGAGACTAAAGGGCCCGATCTAGCAGCCATGCAGGACCGAGGATCAGGTATTTCTTTATTTTCCCGCCTAGATAAAATGAACAGTTAAGCCTTGCAGTGCAAGGATTCATTTTTAAAAATCCTGGAGTTCTTTATTAAAAGGTTAGGTTTGCCTTTGTGACCATGTTCCTTGTTACACCCATATTTACGGAGTAACATGAAACATTGCCAGATCGCAAAGCCCCCTCCTGCTCCCCCCCCCTCCCTCCACACACACACCTGAATCATGGGGTTCTTCTCCCCACAAGCTTGTTTACAAGTTTGAATTTGGCACAGCTGTGGGTGACTCTGCACACACAGCCGCATCATCCATTCACAGATCCTTTAACAGGGACAATCATCTATCCCGAACTGCATGCTTACATGTCATTAATGGGCACAGTGGCCGCATCTGAAAGAGGGCACCTGGGATCCCTGTTGCAAGAACCCATAGGCTCTTGCTGCAGTAATCCCCAATCGCAGCGTAATCCCCCGTGTAAATGCAATATCTGTCATACCAACATGTAAACAAGGCACGAGTCTGGGAGTCTGCCAGTTAAAGTGGTTGCATGTGAGCCAAGTTTATTTGAACCCCGCCTGTTCGTTTATCATCCTCTATTCCTTTTCTGGTGGCGGATATTCTGCTGTAAAGTCTGTTAGCTGTTATCTCTGTAACTGAATGTGCTTCCAGGGAAACAGGGCCATTGATAACAACTTCAACCTGTTTGCCTAACCAAAGCAGGTGCATGTCCTCATAGCAAGGCTTATTCATATTTTAGGCAGTTATTATGTCCAAAGTACGGTAAGTCACTCACTGCATCCAAGACAACAAAAATAATTTTTACCAGGGATGCGCCGACACCATTTTTTTCAAGACTGAGTATGAGTACTTTTCCTCAAGCACTTGCTGATACCAATTACCGAGTATGAGTACTTTTCCTCAAGCACTTGCTGATACCAATTACCGAGTATGAGTACTTTTCCTCAAGCACTTGCTGATACCAATTACCGAGTATGAGTACTTTTCCTCAAGCACTTGCTGATACCAATTACCGATACCTTTTTTTTATTGTCACGTGACAGTTTTGCTAAAACAATACAGACTAATGATTTTAGCAATGATTGGTTTACAGCAATGCAGAATGCTACCAGCTATAGAGGACTACAAATCCCAGCAATAATACATTATACAGCAATGCAGAATACCACCAGCTATAGAGGACTACAAATCACAGCAATACATTCTACAGCAATGCAGAATAATATATAGCTACATACTCTGTGTTGCTCTTGGGTGAGGGCCTGATAAATCCAGATTTTCAGGAGGGCTGTGGGGGGTCTCAGGTGGGCTGTGGGGGGCGTCTCAGGGGGAAGACTGTGCGGGCTTTCAGCAAAGGTCCTGAGGGTCTCGCAGACAGCTGCAGGTTTCCCCAGTAAGGAGGAGAAGGTGTGCGGCCGGCACCATGGTTCACCGGAAGGCTGCCAAGGTCCCAAGCAAGCACGGGACCACAGTCAGCCACTATAGTTTAAAAATTTAAAGCGCCGGTATTGGAGTTTAGTATCGGGGCATTTTCACAAGTACGAGTACTCGTGAAAATGCCTAGTTTCGGCACAGATAACGATAATGGTATTGATGCATCCCTAATTTTTACTAGTGCAAAAAAATTGCTCACCATAAACTATTGCACTTTTCATGTTGCTGATGCTCTTTGCAATGACTAACTGAATAAGCCTGAAAATCATGAGGGTCAGGAGAAAATTGCACAATTTGATATCTGTGTTTTATAGAAAGCGAGAAATCCTGGAGATCCTGAAGGCTCAGCATTATTGCCAGGTAATTGAAACATATCAGTGAAATGACTGCACATCTTTGCAAAAGGTGTGTATTGTTCTTAACACTGTGGAATGTTGTCAGTCCTCTTTAAAAAAAATTTGACCGGGTTTTACACTGTGATCACCTAGCTTATAGTTGTACTCCACCCGGACATAATTTGCTACTAAATTCATTTAATCTTTAAAGGAAAAACATGCTTTAAATATAATATGTTTCAACCACTTTAAATTAAAGGAGTTCTAAAGTCACAGCATATACTATCGTGTTATAACATCAGCATTGTAATAGGAACACATACTAGAGTTGTTTTTGATAATGCAATCAAAGCTTACTTGCATCCTATGGGCATCTTCAATATGTAAGTTTGCAAACTTCTAGATCAATATGGTTATTAGGAGTTGGATAGAACTGATGGAAAACCTTTGGCCAAACAAACCTTTGTGCAACTAAAACCTCTGCTTTTGACCAAAGGTTTGTGCAACTAAAACCTCTGCTTTTAACGTATACTGTTAGACAGGGTATTTTGTTTTGTTGCAGGCCAGCTGGCAGGTGTGCTGGGGATTCTTTTTGTTTTGTATTGTTGTAAGCCTTCCCATGTGCACCCTGCTAGAAAGACTGGTTATAAATGTATGCGGTTACCATATTTTTCTAGTTTGACTATCTTGGATGTAGTGACGCATTGGGGATCCCAGCATGCATCTGTGGTTGCTGGGCCTCCACTGCGTCCCTGCACCTTGTGAGGAGGAGTAGGCTACCTCCTGGTACACCTGCATTCAATTTATCAACTGCATCAATATGCTCCCACTAGGAGACTCATATAAATAGAGTTAGGACCACACTTTACAGAGGTGCCTTGACGGTGGCAGTGTGGCTTCTACATATTTGTTTTGTATTGTTGTAAGCTTTCCAATGTGCACCCTGCTACAAAGGCTGGTTATAGATTCATGCAGGTACCATCTTTTTCTACCCTCTACAACCCAACATCACAAATGCTCTTTTACCTAAATGGGCACAAATTCCCACAAGCACACTCCAAAATCTTTAGAAAGCCTTCCCAGAAGAGTTGAGGCTTTTATATCTGCAAAGGTTGGGGGTTTTGACAACTCTATATTAATGTGAATATCCAACAAATTCATGTAGATGTGATAGTTGGGTGTCCACAAACTTTTGACTGTTTAGTGCAGGGGTGCCCATTGGGTCGATCGCGATCTACCAGTCGTTCGCAAAGCTAATGCTGATAGATCGCAAGTTGGTTCCTTCCCGCTGTACTAGTGCATCCGAATCGGCCTGCCCCTCCCCACCTCCAGCGACCGACACATATGGCCTGCCCCTCTCCCTCGGAGTGTTGGACACTTTTGTCCCGCCCCCCCGCCTGAGGGACTAGGCCCGCCCCTCCATACTTGAGTGTGGGACACATTCTGCTGCACTCACAGTACAAGACAGCGCACGTGAAGAGACATGAAGCAGGCAAATACTATACATTCTACTACTATTGCTCAGCTATAAGCTGGGGGTGAAATGTTTATACATCGACTTCCAAGTGTAAGGGATATTTTTGGGAGCTTCAGGATCTTTTGTTGTTCCACTACTGCACCCAGCTCCCAATACAGAAACCTAATAAACCATGTTTTGCAGCTCTTTCATAAACATCTCTTTATACCATGCAGAAAACATTTTAAAATAATTATGTCAATATTGTATAGTAGAGGTCCACTTTAGGAATTCAACATTGCATAAAGATGCCACTATGACCTTGCTTATAGTCTATACATCATTACCTCCTACTGCTCAGAGAGGGAACACAGCCTATCCAGCGGTCTGCAGGACAGGACAGCGCACATGAAGAGCTGGGAAGCAGATAGTTACTACCTGGTATTAGGTTTGGATACCGAAGTGGATATCCTGAGATATACAGTCTGTCATTCATATCCCACACATCAAGAACACCCCTGCTGGTCCTGTGACCATAGACATTGCTAGAACCTAGTACCCAGGGGAATTTGACCCATATCTGTCTGTGAGTGCCTTGGGTCCTGATAATGCAACATCTTTTTAATAAGCATGCTTCGCCAGCTACTGGTTTTTGTCCCTGCTGACTGTCAGACCTGCAGCTACCGGCTGCAGCTACCTGCACCTGTTGGCCTGGCCGGTGATGTTGGACCTGCAGTACAGAGCCCTGTGCTGTAGGTCTCACAGGCAAGTGGGCAGACTGGAAGGAAGGAGCAGAAGACAGTAGTTGCCATAGCACAGGAATTAGGGTTAAAAAAAAAAAAGCAGGTGGTCGCAGCATCAGGACCAGAGCACTCACCAGTAGATGCAAAATTGAACATCTGTATTTAAATTATTAGGTTAATTCAAAAGGGAGATACACGCAGTAGTCCCAGTAAGCATTTTACTGTGTTTTCTTTTGTTAAATACAGTTGTTTTCTTTAGTTGGTAGATCTCATTGAGCTCTTCATTTGGAAAGTAGATCTTAACAATTTAGTATATAGTCTTACCAGTACAGTCAATGCAGAGATTAAAGTGTAACAGCAGTGTGTAGACACAAAATTCTAGCAGGTAGGCTTTTGTATGTCTTACCTACCTGCTAGCAAGTTTCTAGATATTGTACGAGGTGTCCATATATGCATACTCTCTGGCACCCAAGGAGCAGGTCTTCGGTGCCGGAATAAATTAACTACAGTGTGCCTGTGCAGGAATTTCAGTATGTCCTCCCAGGCCAGCCGATTAAAATGGCTAAAGCTAAGGAACCCAGAAGAAGATCAAGAGAAAAAGAAAGTTCTGGTGTTGAGTTAGAGCATGGTGCTTACCTGCCCAAGCTGGAGAAGCCACTTGGGCAGGTAAGTACCGGGACTTTAGTTCTACTTTCAAAGGAGAACTATGGGGAGTGTGAAATGCACTCATCCCCACAATTATAGCGACATGTGACACTGCAGCTGTCACACCTTGGCTCTATAGAACGAGAACTGAGCGATCACAAACTGCTGATCACTCAGTTCACAATCTTCATTGCTCCACGCAGGGATTCCGCTCTCTTTTCCATTCCTCCAGCGCTGACTGGCAGACAATTAGCTGTCAATCAGGTAGCGGGGTGGCTGCAGTGTGGCTCTAACAATAGCCCGCTATTTGCTGAGTATTAGGTCCCAGGAGGACTTTAGTAAATGTCCTCCTGGGACCCAAAAGAGAACTAACGACAAAAAAGGTTTGGCCATAGTTCTCTTTTAAGTGCTGAATACGTTCAACTGCAGTTCCTAAGAGAATAGTTCAGTGATACTTGCTGTAAAAAAATCAATCAGTATTCAAAGGTTATAACCCTGCACTGCTCACTAGAAAAAAAAATAAGCTGAGCAACCTAATGCAAAGACAACTCGGCAGAGAAGACTCTAATGTTGGGAAATATCAAAAGCAAAAGGAGAGGGGAAGGACAGAGACTGAGGTGGGCAGACAGGAACAAAGCAATTAATTTGAGCATGCCAAATCAATGAAAAACAAGGCAGGTACTAATAACCATGAGGTCATGAAGAGATGAACCTGATTAACCAACAACACAACTGCTGCAGGCAAAACTCTGGCTCACAGAGTTACATATTTAATGGTGCTCACATAGTACTTAGGTTGTTTTACCAAAGGAGTAGAGAAGGATTACAGAGCAAAGTGAATGTTCAACTGTTAAAGTGAAACTGTGTCTGCTTTAGTTATCAAATCATATGCAACAACATCCTGTTTTCTACATCATTGGGTATTTAGTGTGAACAAAAATCACTATATTTACTATATTTACTAAACATTTTGTACTTTAGTAAATGCTTGTTTCAGTCAGGTTGTTTGACAATATAACATTTCAATCAGGTCTTTTATTCTATTTCTAGTTAAACTCAAAAGCAAGCGACAGGTTTGATTTTTTTTTGTGGTAATGATGGGGTAGCAGTGCATACATGTTGTATACATGATGGGTATATACGTTTAAAAAAAAAAAAATTAGATCCTTTTGAGAGCCTTCAAAAATTGAATTAAAAGTTACTGTAAAATATTCTCAAATATAATCCAAACTTCTAATGAAATACAATATTTTAATATTTGTTTTAATTATGCAAAATCTATATGTTGAAATTGGTGGCTTGGGAGAGCTTTTACTAACATTGCTTACCCAACATACCTTTTTTTTTCTACTGCAGAGAACTTTATTTAAGATCTTTGTTAGAATTTTTAAAGAAAACAAGAAAAAAATCTGGGAAGCAAGCCAGCTTGTCCATAATATACAATGTACATTACATAAGATAGAAAGTCACATTTAGCGAAGGGACAACGGTGAGGCACAGTAACATCACCAATGCCTCTATGAAGTTGGGTCCGTGGTAAGTATTTCTAATATTTCTTCTTCTAATGGCACTTTTTTAGCATTGTATTTGATTTTATTTTTTTATTTGGGAGATACAGGGCTTCTGCACATGAGATTTTGTTTATGTCAGAACTGCTTTCTTTCACAAATCAATGGGAATGCAAATGCAGGCTAAAGTAGCTCAGAAGGGATTCGGAAGGTGGTTAAAAGGTAGTGAGAAGAAACTCAGAAGCATCTCAAATATACCTGAAAGCAGTTGCTCCTCTATACCAGCCATAATTATTCAACTGTGGTTGACAAAATCAATATGAAGGTTGCTAAACATAAGAGATTTGCTAGCTAAATAAGAGGAAGAAATCAGAAATGTAACTCCAAACCATTTGGCCTCATAGCAAAATCTGTTTGGGCTGCCTGGTTACTGCTCTCGGTGGCACTTGGCAGTGTCAACATTGCAATACATGTCAACTTTCTCAACATAAAACCTGCCTAAATCAAGGACAGGTAACAGAAGGACTGTATGTATAGCAAGTATACCATTAGGGAGCATTACTGTGTCATTTCAGTTGTTGCTCACTTGTCTTGTAACATCAGCTGATTTTGTGCGGGTATAGAATACCAGGGCTTTGGTGCAAAGTAAGAGAGATAAGGGGTGAAAACAATAATATTTAAAAAAGTGAGTAGTTGAAGGGTGATACATTTGGACAAATTCCAGTAGAGACCAGATCCCAGCTAAGGGATTAAAAATAACTATTGTTCAGATGGATAAAAAGTATGTAGTCGGACAAAAAAAATCCAACCAGGTCAATGCCTCATGCTGCCATGACACATGAATGGAACACAACCTTGTAAAGTATAAGGAATTGACAGAGGTTTGTGGTGGGCACTTCCGTAAAGCAAAGGTTAAAAGGGAACAGGCAGCACAGCTTCTCCTTTGATTGCTCTTTTATCTGAGTGTAATCAGCAGTTACGTCAACACTGAATTCTCCAAATTTCACCAGACGTGCATAACAGCAAACACCAATGCAGTACAAGAATGCAGTGCCTATGCACTGGAGGTTGCAAAGGCATGCAACTTTAAGCATCTGTGATGACTGAAATTTCCCTCCAAGGTGAAGCCCATGGGTAGGGTGCTCTCCTAAACTCAGCTGCTGTGCAGTAATCTATTCACTGGACCAGGACCCTGGAAATGCGGCCATTCTATAAAAAGTGTGGAGGAGATATGCAGTGCTCTAGCAGGGTTAAGTAGAGGAGAACATTCGCCTAGATAAGACTGGGAAGGAGCTTAAACTGTACCTTTTTAGTCTGCAACCTGTCCCTAGCTAATATAGGCCTAACTTTTCCTTTAAAGATGGGTTCCTGTCCCTGCCTTGTACTTCCCACACTGTGGACGCACCAATATATAGTCCCTCTACATTCAAAATGGCTGCTCAGATCTCGCAAGAATTCTGTGTCAACTATAGGCGGACACAAGTTCCCCAAGATGGCAACTGGAACCTATGGTAAGCTCTCTCTAACATTATTAGTGAACAGTGGTCGTGTAATAAATACTGCCAGTCAAACAAGGAAGTAACTGGGTGATCACCAGATCACTGCATCAGTTCCTGCACTGCCAGTCTGAGATCGCAATAGCACTATTCCTCTAGTGCAGCCGCAGCAACTAGCCAATCCCACATGCCTACAGGTTTTTTTGTATGATGAAATATCTCTTCCAGCAATACCAATAATTTCTCATGGTAAGAATGTTAAAAACTCGCATATAATCACCTAAACAGCCTAGAGCAATTAAGGATAGGCAAGTAAACAGCATGTCAAAAGGAGCACAGAGCTCAGATTTGACAATTTACTTAGAACTACTTGAAGTCACTCATAATTCTGAATAAAATAATTCCAATTCTTATCCTTTCAGGGTTCTGCACATAATTCTACAGGGGTGGGTACTCAAATTAAATGAAGGGGTAGCCCTTTTACCATCAACGTGAACTAGGCATTATGGTTAGACTTTAAATGCTACACTGCACATACACTTGACATGCAACACCATGTACCCCGATGCATACAGCACAAACACCCAATACATACAGCACATAAACTTCCATACACACAGGATTATGTACCATAATACACACAGCACCATGCACCTCACTATCCAGAGCACCCTATACTCAGCATCATATACCCCAATACACTTAGCAAATGCACCCCAATACTTGCAGCAACATGCACCCTCATACTCATAGCATCATGCACGCCAATACACACAGCACATAAGCCCATAACATCCTCATTTACAAGCTTCCATGCTTAGATCAGTAGGCATTGCTCCACCCCTCCCCTTGTCCCCTTGTCCCTTTTTTCTACATTCTTCTCTGCGATTTCTAGATGATCAATTGTTTGATAGCATATAGCTTTTACTAGGATTTATCTTTCCTGGATTTTTATAAAGACTGTTAGTACGTTAATATGTTAACCGAGCTCCATGGCTCTTGGATCCCACACTCCTGCATCTGTATTTTTGCATCTGTAACTCTCATATATGTTATCTTTGGTCTTCAAGAGCCACACTGACGTTGGTTATTTTGCGACTTTACATCGCTATGTGGAATGCTGTATCTGTGTGAAACGTATGTTTTTGTTTTGTTCTTCTTGTTATTGTCCGTTTTATCTGAAAACTTAAAAGAAAGAATTTAATGAAAAACAAAAAAAACCCAACTCTGTTGCTACTTACTGTGAGCCACTGTTTATGGATGATGTGTATGTATCAGCTTCTCACATACACATGCTAAGGGGCTCCAGGGTTTATTGCTGACGTTTTGTTTTTGCAGAAAAGAGAACTTTAGGTGAGAAAAAGCCTTTATTCCTAGGTCCACGTGTTACCTGGTAGTCAAACCTCATTGGTCTCAGCTGTCCACAGGCCTTTATACACTGAGTGGCCAGATTATTATGACCACCTGACGTTTGTAGGCAAATTAGCTATACTTAGCTATAATTTTGCGCTGAAGTTGCTAGAGGGCCAGACCATTATAAATAGGGAAGCAGGTTGTTTGCCATGACAGTAGAAGTGATTTTTTTCTGAAGATATGGGTAAACAACGCAATTTAACAGCCTTTGAACGTGGGATGATTGTTGGCGCTCGGAGCCATGGAGCGAGTATGAGCAAAACAGCAGAATTTGTTAAATGTTCAAGAGGGGCTCATTGTTAAAGTGTTTAAAGACTGGACTGTCAGCCGAAAATCCGGGTCTGAACGTGCGAATTGTGGCCGTCAGCGACTAGTCAATGTTAGGGCAGAACGGAGAGTGACAAGACTGGTACAAGACAACAGAAGGGCAACAGTGCAGTGTCAGATTCCTCGCATCACCTTTCAACATCTCGTGGAGTCACGAGGCGGCCCAACAAAGTCATCTCGTTGAGTCATCTCGTGGCCCAACGAAGTACTGATGGGCTGGTCATAATAATCTGGCCACTCAGTGTATATGCGAATTGAGTGATGTTCGGGGCTCTCTTTCTTGCTTTCTGCTGTGGGAACCTTCTGCTGGGAGAAAAGGCTGAGTGATGACAGAACACTTAAGTAAGGTACGAGTGCATCTATGATGAAGTCTGAATGACAAAACGTGTAAGGGGGAGCTGAGTGATGACATTACATAAGAGGAGGTAATGAGGAAGCAAAGCAGCTGCATAGATCAGTCCTGCCACAAGCAGAAGCAATACTTTGTGCACCGGTCTGAGTACACTCCTCTACAATGGGAGTTTTAATTGTGATTCTTTTAATAAATTGAATATTTTTATATACAACACTTTGAGAGTGTTATGTTTACTTTCCCTGTAAGCTTGGTAGACATACATGAGGCGAGGTGAATTGCTAGAGTAGCTGACCATTGTCATTTCCCTTTTAAGAGCAATGCCCCTTTAAGACTGTATGTTGCTATAGAGATTTGATTGGCTCAGCTCTCAGCAGTACTAAAGTGTTTGTGGGAGTTGCAGTTTCAACACAGGAAGTTGTGCTGCACTGAACTACCAGACCCAGGAGGCCTTGTGATCTGGAATGAAAATGGGACTGAACCTTCTCTCAGAACGCTCTCAGATCAACAAGGGGTTTGCCAGTGGCTGGATGTAGTGCGAAGTGTTGCCTGCTAGTCATCTCAGGGGGGAGATAAACCCTGAGGTGTTGTTGGGGATCACTGTCTGCTGAACAGTATCTGTGATTCCAGTGGCTGAGACTATCCGCTCTCCTACTGAGGGAACCTGCTGAAAGATTCTTCTACAGTGTGGGAAATACTTCTACAGTGTGGGACGAATCTTTCAGAAAGTTCCCACGTAGGAGAGCAGATAGGTGAGGGGATCCAGTGACTGCTGTACCAAAAAGAGATCCTGCCAGCCCTTTCCTGAGTGATTGGATTCTACAGAGACGTGCTGAAAGCATCGCTACTGTGTGGCACAAGCTGCTGCTGCAACCTGAAAAGCTGTTGAGTGGAGAAAAGAAGCCACCGCCTTTCACAAAACGACGCGGGGAGCCGCAATCCAAGCTGCAAGAGTGGTGAGAGGCCATTGGCCACTGTGATATTGTGTCTAAAGCATCTGTAAAAAGCAAGAACTTGGGCCCCACCGAAGGCTAGCCTAGGTAAATATCACTGGCCAGTAGGTTTAAGACCCGGGTCTGTTTGGACTGGGACTTTGCCTTTAAAGTTTACTGTTTCAGATAGAATTACATTAGTCAGTTCAGTATTGGTTGCATATGCAGATAGGCGCGACAGCTAAGATTTATCTGTATATTTAAAGTGCTTTTATTGCTTGCTGATTATTTGCCATTGTTGTACCTGTTCATGCATTTATTGGGTATTGCACTATTTGTTTAGTAAAAACTCTTACAAAACCTCACAAGGTGTACTGTGGATCCATTACAAGAGATTCATCACAGAGGTGATACAGAAGTAGCCGTATATTCCAGCGGCTCCTTAGGGGGTGAGCGCTACACTATATAAAGAATGTTTGCCTTATACAGGAATTTCAAGTGCTATTGACTTTGTAGATATATAAGGTTTAACAACAGAGGTGAGCAGAGGACCACAGGGTGTGGTGGAGAGCACTTAAAGAGGAATTACCCATGTCGTTCAAATGACAACAAAAACACTTTTAGAAATGTTTAGTAATGACAATCTACAAACAGATACTTATAGATAATTGCCGGCTTTTTATTCTTTGCATACCTTATTTTTCTTTCCTTACCCATTCTTCTCACAGTGGCCATTTTTACTAAGGGCAGAATAATATATCTCCCTTTACTTCCTGGAATTCTGGCACATGTGACTAGGATATGTGACCATGCACATCGTCTCAAGGAAAAAAAATACCTTTCCCTGAGATCTTGTGAGAGTTAGCAGTTTGCAGATGAGATTTCATGAGATTTCATCATACAAAGGCATTGGCGATCTCCATCATTAAAGACTGGGTACAAGAACACGGTTTGCTAATGAGAATGGAAAACTTTACAGCCAACCTCTGTGATGCGTAGGATCACTCTAATGGCCTATAGGGCCCCTAGCTATACTTTCAGTACCCCAGAACACTAACCCCTTTCCACCCTGTAAATACTCTTAGATACTGTTATGATCATTCTTCTGTGGTACCTTTAAAGGGCAGTTAAGACCTTCACATGCACAATTATATAAATATTTTATTTCTTAATAAGTTAAAAAACTTTCTAAAGCGCCTTATGATAAAGCCCCATTATATGTATATTCCTATAGTCCTTTGTGTGGATTGGAGTCTTCGCACCGCTCACCTTCTCCTCGTTACCTTTCTCCTCTCCCTATACCCCTTTCCCCTTTCTCTCTTTTTGTTTTAGCTATTCTCCTACTCTATATTCCACGGTGGTGCTTGACTGTCTAGACGATTATATCACTATCGCTGTTGATTACTCATTAGACATTGGGAAATGGCCTATTACTTCTTTGCAAAATTTATTTGAACACGTATTTGCTTGGAAGTATTTTATTTTGCAGTTGTGTAAAAACCTTCCTGTATCCAAGTTTCTGGATCATCGTTTGTGCTACTTATTTACCTTTTTGTATTTAAAATTTTAATTAGAAAAAAGTGCAGGACAAACCTGCTTGGACTGTTCCTGGGTGCCTCTGTATTGTGCATAGTTTACCGCTGCTGATGCCAGTTGAGCTTTACAATTCACTGCTCAGATGTAGGCAGCGCTTTAAAGAGACAGACACCTTGTTGAATAGGATGGAGGAGCTTGTAAAACAGCTCATACTGGGAAATACTAACCAACAAGAGGTGATCCACGTTACTGCCCAACAGATAGAACAACTAACAGCTGACTGTAGCCCACCTGGCCTCCTTGGAGGGAGGGTAGCACTTGGTGAACCTGTCTACTCAGCAGTAGATACATTCCATGTTACAGAAGCAGATGGTGGTGCAGGGTCTCACTTTTACACCTTGACAGCTGGTACAAAGCGATTTAGAGAAATTGTTCCTAAAGGATGATGTTGAAGCCTACATCAACAGCTTTGAGAGAGAGTTGTTGATAGTGAGAAGCTACCCAAGGAGCAGTGGGCGGTTTTGCTAGCATGCTTTTTAATTGAAGAGCCCCCAAAAAGCCTACTTTGCCTTACAACCTCAGGATGCCAAGGAGTATCATAAACTCAAATAGAATTCTTATCCTATTATTCAGAATTACCATGGCCATCTGAGCGCAGCATGTGTTCATGTCGAAATATAAGGTGCTCAAGCCTGGAACAAACAAAAAAGATACCTTATCGCACTCCTTACTGGAAAAAAACCCCACAAAATTAGATGAGGGGGTGCTCACAGTGACCGCAGATGGCGCCACCACTCAGTACAAAAATAGATAGATGTCACCAGCACACCAACAATATCAAAGTCCAAAAAGGTAATGTATTGGAACGTCATGTCACCAACACTAGCGATTTCGGGGCCATGCAGGGTCCCCTTCATCAGGCTCAGCAATGACCAAGCCTGCTCACATTGTGGAGCAAGTGGTATGTGACCATTACATCAGAACCTTGCTAGTTAAGATGCAGTGGTGCATTGGGCATACAGACCACAAGAGTGTAGAGGAGCTGGGGTCCCTTGTGGATCAAAATACTGCTCCCCAGGACTATCTCTTCAATTTTCCTTCAAAAGCAGTAACCCCTGGAAACAGGAAAACATTAACCTGTTCCTTTTACCTATTCCTTTTTATCAAAGGGTAAACATGAGAGACTCAAAAGGAGTCTCTTTCTTAATGAAGAACTACAGGATTTATTCAAATTAACCCTTGCAGTGGGGGTACCCCTACGCTGAAAGGGTTAAGTGTTAATTTTTGGGTCTGGGGACAAATATAAAGAAGATATATGAGATGTAGGGCAAAGCTTGTGACAACTCTGCTAAAATCAGAACTTCTAACCCAGGAGATAGTCTTAGTTTTGGTGCCCACTTTATAGAGTGATTCTGGCATGGCCCCTATGAGATCAGGGCAAAATTTGTGATGTCAGCTACCAGGTATGCTAGCTCAGCAAGAGAAAGCCCCTCCAAATATACCACGTTAACCTAATAAAATCTTGGAAGGATCAGAAGGCTCTTGCAGAAAGCAACCCTAAAGTATCACCAGCGAAAGACATTACAGAGGTTAGGATGTCAGAGACCTTGCGTGCTACTCAGTTTCAAGAGATGCAAGAATTCTTGCAGGGAAACGCAGATGTCTTTTTAGAATTACCTGGCCCCGACTAACATAACTTACTATGACATTGTGATTGAGCCTCACATCAAAATAAAACCTTAACTTAACTTTGACCTGAAGCGCAGAGAAAAAAACATTTAATAAGCAATTGAGGTCATAAAGGAATCTAACAGTCAGTGGTCAGGTCTGTGGATGGGGATGTAGAGGTGAGCTGTGGACAAGGGTCACAGATGTGAGCAGTAGAGAGAGAATGTGAAGTTGAGCTTTAGATGGGTTGGGGGTGCAGAGTTGATCTGTGGATGGGGGCAGCATATAGGATGGGAGGACACAGCACAGAGGATGGGGGGCACAGAGATAAGGTGTAGACAGGAAGGGTAAGGTGCAGAGGTCAACTGCGGACTGGGAGTTGAGTTTTGGCCAGGGGGCACAGAGGTAAGCAATGAAAAGGGGTGCAGAGGTGAACATTAGATAATTACTTTGGGTGGAGGGTTACTTGAGGGAGGGGGGATTTTTGCTTAGGAAGGGTGAGGTAATTTTACTGGGGGACAACAAAAGATACAGAGTTCAGTTGTCAAAACTATATAATATACGTCACAACATACAGAGTGCAGGATCAGGACTTTGCAACTTTGGGAATAGTGGAAGAGGGCTTTCAATCTGTTTGCTAAGAGATCATTTGTGCTGTGTGAGTAGGGCTTTATAGTATAGTTTGCATACTATTGATGTTAGACTGACTGAATATTGGTACTATCGTAGCTTTCCGCCAATCACTTGGTTCTCGTCCATTCAGTATGCAGTCCTTGAAAATGAGGAATAAAGGTCTCGCTATAACATGACTGAGCTCTTCTAGTGCCCCAGGGGTGCAAGTTATCTGGTCCTAACTATTTTTTTGCATTAAGTTTTTTCCAGTCTTGTTGAACCCTGGCTACCGTCAACCACTGCGGTATCTTACGCACTAGGCTACTCACATTCTTATCTCTATTAACTTCATGTCTATATTTGCTACCAAAACAGGAATAGAGAGCAAGTCTTCCAATGGAAATCTCTCTAATGAGACAGCGCACACTGCATGCCATCTTCCCTGTTGTGTCCTTCAAGTGCATCAGAACTTTTATTTTAGTTTTGGATAGAGTGGTTAGTTGTTAGAAATCATGTTACATTTTTATTGCTGTCTGTGTCCCCGTTAAGTAGATACATTCTCTCGATTTGTTGTGATGACCGTTATCACCTGGACTGAAAGTCAGGGAGAAACCAACATTTTGAATTGCCACCAGAACATGAATAGAGAGGTGATCTTCCAATGGGGACACATATTTTGGTGACAACGGTCTAAAGGGCATTTCTTTCACTTTGGAGAGATATACCCTCACCTCCTAGGTGCCTACAGAACAGGAAAAACATCCCAATTGGGAACTGATGGAGAAAAAAAAATGTTTTCACTATTCCCTACTCCATCCAAAATGAAAAGAAAAGATGTGTCTTTAGTTATACTTTACGTTCTAAAGTTGGTAGGTATTGTGAATGTATGGGTAGCCACCATCTAACATTTACAGGCAGCTTTGGAGGCAATAAAGTAGAATTAAAGTCAATCTTTTCTGGCATATATCTACTGCTAGCAAGCAGTAGATGTATGCCCTATGATTTAAAAAAAATCTAAAAAAGTTGGCAAATACCTAATTACTTACTTGTTCCGGCACCACTCGGTCCCGGCTGAAGAACTCCTGGCTCCCAAAGGGCTGTGAAGGAGGAAGTGTGTGGGCACATGCACAGTAAGTAACACTGGAGGGGAGAGAAGAAAAGAGACAATGAATGTGAATGGACGCTGCCGGGAGTGCATGCGTCGGACAGACTCCGTGGGACGCAGAAAGACAGATGTCTGCGCTGGATCAGAGAGGGACTGTCGGAAATGGGTGGAAGTAGGAGGTGATCACATCAAGAGGCATGAAATAAGGTAAGTATATTAGGGGGAAAATATATCCTTTAATGTCACTTTAAATCTCAGTTCCAGCTTGTGCTTTTGCTAAAACCCTTTACATTTTAGTAAACATTTTTCTTTTAATAATATACAATGTACAGCAGGCAAGCCAATTAAAGGCTCATCAGATTTAATTACAAATGGTGCCGAGTCACTAGCTCATTTAGAGGGAAACAGCATCACAGAGTAAATAAACAGACTTTCCCATGAAATATGTCTGACTCATCAAAAGGGAATCTATTTAATGAACTGCATTTTTTTTATAATGTGGAAGCTGAATTCCAATTTCCAAACAGACTTTTACTGATCCTGTTTCCAGATTAACCATTTAACTCCAGGTTACATACGCAATACCTCTGTTGGTATCAATGTGTTACCTGGCAATAATTCTCATCTTTCTAAAATAAGGGTGTCTACAGATCTGAAATTACATTCATCTGATCCAGCACTCATTTCATAGCTATAGGAGGCCCCTGACCCTACTGGCTGGATGCTGTCCACCAGAGCCATTATTCGGGTAAATAGAAAACCTGCTTTGAAGGGTAATGTTCCGTTAAGAGATAAGTGGGACTAGCAGCATCTGCCAATGTTGTTTATCTTCTCCTCTTCTCTTTTTAACCTCAACAAGCATGACTTTCACATGACCCAAGCATTGATCTGCACCTGCATCCCAGTCCTGTTGTTTGAGCATGCATATACATCTGCTGCTTGTAGGTCTATGGCTAACATTAAAAGAGAACTATGGTCCAACCTTTTTTTTGTTATAGTTCTACTCAGTGTCACAGGAGGACATTTAATAATGTCTTCCTGTAACCCAAAACTCAGCATATAGCGGGCTATTGCCTGCTATATGCTGACAGTGCAGAGCCACTCTGCGGCCTGGAAAGATCCCAACAATATTGTCGGGATCCACCCCACCACCTGATTGACAGTTGTGTCCACCAACTCCCTTGTCCATCCCTTCAGTCAGCGCCGGATTAGAGAGGGTAGGGGGGAATCTCTGCAGGGAGAAGATCGGGAAAAGAGCCAGCAGCGGTATGCGATTCTAGATCAATAGAGCCAACCTGGGACAGCCTCAGTGTCACACATCGCTCTACTTATGGGGAGATGTATATTTCACTCTCCCCATAATTCTCCATTAAAGTCTAAGTTTATTTAAAGTGTAACTATAAGCAAGATCCAAATTATAGTCTGTCATGGCATTAACACTATAAAATAGTTGGATTACCAGTTGATCCTATTCCTACCAGTAGAGAGGTGATTTCACTTCCAATAATAGAGTGATAGCTCTGCTAATTATGCATGGACAATGCACTGCAGCGTTGTCCCCTTGGGACCGGGTAGTCTTAGAGGAACTTGTAGATTTAGATGAAATTTACATAGGAGGCAAACATATTAAAGCCTAACTCCAGCTAACACTTGTTAAGCAGTTACAGCAACCGTCACTATAACCACCTGAAATGGAGGTTATGGAGGTTGAAAAGGAAAATGGAGGTTAATGGAGGTTGAAAAGGAAAGCTGCAATGTCTGCAGTTCTTTGGAAGTAGTTAACCCTTATCTTACCAAACATTACATTTCTATTACAGGGGATGCCTAAAATTGTACTTGTATTATAGTGCAGACTTCTGGGAATATCTGTAAACCAATCACACAAGCAGGAAATTACATGCTTGGGGTGCTATGTACACCAACAGTGTACAGAACCCCTCCAAGTCGCCATAATGCATTGAATTTTCTGAACAGTTTTAGAAAATTATAGCAGCTTCAGATTGAAATGGAAAGGTTAGTTCTTATAACGAACTATAGAATGGCTTGTTGTCAGGGTTTCTTACCCTTCCTTGTCCAGTTGCTTGCAGCATGAATTTTTCCTTTAAATATAAACCTCTCTCTCCCAACCCCCTGCATTCCCTCTGCACCTCCTCAGTACCAGTAAAAAGAAAATCCCTACTTTTTTGGTAGTTTCGATACCCTTCTATTCATATAGTTTTAGGTGTGCTGATGCAGAGTGGTAAAACTGTCTCTTTAATCCTCTTTCCTTTTGTGTAGAAGTAGCACCCTGTAGACAGGAGTGCTAATAAATTTAGTTATTGTCAGATTGTAATCAGTCTGACTTTGTAGTCTATGTTCATTTGGTTTCCCCCGAATCAATCTGTAACTGTTTGCATCTGTCTGCTGCTGGGTGTACCCTGGCCACAGAGCAGAGCAACCAATGAGAGATTGCTATGAGTAGGTATGCCTCCCCAGCCAATCACTAAGGTTAATGGCCAGTGGTGCATGCTGGGGGGATAAATACTTTGGGTTGACCATGTGAGCTATCTCTTCCTCCCCTGGGGCCTGCTTGGGGGGAGGCTGCTATGGACTGTCTGAGATGGCTAGGCCTGAAGCCTGGGGACTAGTCATGTGCTTACACTGAGGCCTGAGTCTGGAGCCCAGTGGTTACTACTGATGACAAGGATGAACATGATTGGCAACTCCTACCTCATGTGCAGCTGTGCCAGGTCTTCCTCATGCTGTGAATAGAGATAGCTATTACACCCTGCCACTTAGAGGAGTCCACATCAGCCTGGATGATCCTGACCCTCAACCTCTCTCCCTGAAGTTCACCAATAAAAGTTCTCAGCATCATATCTACAGTCTGGACATCGCTTTTATCAGTCACCATAGAGGGTGAGAGCCATAGTGGTAAGAGCTATTGGGTGGAGTAAACGAAAATACCCCTAGACATGAAGATTACTGAGCCGCGGTAACCCAAAGCAACTGACACTGGGATCAAGGTATCAACCATCTCAAGGTGTCTTGGTGTGCTGTGTATTTAATACTGAGGTTCTTCACAGAGGAAACACAGGGAGACCCATTGCTTTATTACCGTATGCTGCTCCTTAGGGGGTGCACTACATAGATATTATGTGTGATCTAGGTAGTGTGATACTGTGGTAAGGGGCAACAAAAGACAGTTGGCCCAAAGACACAATCACTCCAATTTCAATGACTTTCTGGTTCTAGCCTGACACTGAACAAAGAGAGACCCAGGACCTTTGATTCATTTTACAGGTAAGTAAACATTGCTTCCAACCTTTCACTGATTACCAACAAAGGGGAGCACTCAGCAGACACATTAAAGGGGGTGGAGACACACAGCAGCCACATTAAAGTAGATGGGAGCACTCTGCAGCCACAAAAAAAGGGGGCACTGCTCAGCCCGGGACTTATCAGGTAAGTGTATTACGCATTGTGCTGCAGTGCACATCCATTGGCAAGCTGCATTGGAGTGCCGTTGGGGTGCACATCACAGTAATGACCATGTTTCATGTTACACCCATATTCTTGGTTTAGTATGAAACTTGGTTAGATTGCAATCTCCTTCCAGCACCTCCCAATTACAGGAATTGGAGGGTTCTTCTCCCTCAGGCTTGTGTTCTATTTTGAATTTAGCAGGATCTGTAAATTGAGCCACCACAGCAGAGGGACTTCTAGTTCTTAATGGAATACAAGTGCGGTGATGTCACATAACTTGTAGTCCAATTAATTCTTCCTGCAAAAAAGTGGAACTTCCCTTTAAGGTTGTGTTCACATGGACGGCAGCCTCCACCGCCCTATGAAAAGCGATCTGTGGTAGATAGCTTTTCAGAGGGCGGTGGAGCAGCGGACACCCAGCCTTCAGGAGGGAATACGGCAACCTCCTAAATGTAGGGTTTTTTTTTTTTAAAACCTAGTGGGGATTTTTTATTGCAATGTGCGATTGTGGCATGCTCGTATTCATAGCAATGATGGCGTTTGACAAGCAGGACCACCTTCCAAACGCGACATGCTGGATGTTTTTTGCTGCGCCACAAAGCATTACCACTGTGTATACAGCACAGTTTGGAGTCAGTGCTGACATTGCAGCAGGTGACCACGGGGCAGTAAAACCGCAGATTAATCACCTGGTGTTATGGCCTTTGCTGTCCATGTGTTTGAGTTCTGAAATAATTTTATGCTTTACCATTAGACTGAAGTTTTCCTTTTTAGTTTTTTTTACATTGCTTTAGCATTGCTTTTACATCTATGTGTCTAAATGATTTACAAAGCCTGCTTTAATAGGCATAGCATTCACCATAAGTGTTCGTCCATGCATGAAAGCAGGGGCGGACTGGGCCGGGGGGCAGGGTGGCAATTGCCCCCCGGGCCTCTCTG
>NW_017306630.1:163078-163470 GCF_000935625.1 Nanorana parkeri
GCCTCTTTAGGAGGGTTGCCACTGGGTGTGTAGATAGAGAACTTCTCCCTTGGGGGGAGCAACTCTGAGTCTTTGCCCCGGGTGACAGAATGCCTAGCTTTCCCACTGAGTAACAACAGTGAAATGGTTAATTCAGAGCAGGATCTACTCAGATCCTTTTCTCATACTGAGGTCACCGTGTACACTCCACCCTATGTTGACACAGCATAGAAGTAACAAGGAGGTAGCATGACACAACCGTGTCCTCTCGTCTCGAATATGATTAATTCTCGGCTCACCCTCTGTTTTTATGGAGATAGAAAAAAATTTCTAGGGGAGTTCTATAAATCATAGTGAACAACTGTCTTCATATCCTGAAACCTCTATCCTAAATTAAATTTTTTATTTATAAT
>NW_017306630.1:163543-199110 GCF_000935625.1 Nanorana parkeri
TAATAGTGCATTATAGAAATAATATTAGGGATGCACAGAAACCGGTTTTTCGGTATCAAGTAAGAGTACCGATAATTGTTTTCGGTACTCGCAGATACCGAATACCGGAAGTACCATTAAGGAAGCTGGCAGCGTGTAATGACTCGCCACCCGGCTTCCCGATTAGCAGGGAAACCGTTCCCATGCTTCTCGTCACTAGGTGACGAGAAGGCATGGAACCAGCTTTCTAGCCAATCAGAAAGTTGGGCGCAGCGTCATTACACGGTACCCGGCTTCCTAATTGGCCAGCTTCCCGACCAATCAGGAAGCTGGGCAGCGAGTCATTACACGCTGCCCGGCTTCCTGATTGGCCAGGAAGCCGGCTCCATGCATCCTCGTCACAGTGGTGGTGTAATGACTAACTGCCCTGCTTCCTGATACCGGAAGTATCGGGATAGGCATCAGAGCATTTTGGCAAGTACGAGTACTCGCCAAAATACTTGGCATTGGCACCAATACCGATACTAGTATTGGTGCATCCCTAAATAATATATAATAATATTACGGTTGCACCGATACTAGTATCGGTATTGGTGCCTATACCAAGTATTTTGGCGAGTACTTGTACTGCAGAAGTGGTTAAAACAAGAGCACGAGTGCTTCAGTAGCCGTGTTCTTGGTGACAACTGCCGCCGGTTTCCCCGGACTCCGCTATCCCCATGCAGCACCTGGGACTGGCTCAGCGGGTCTCCCTGCAACGATCGTAGAGAGATTCAGTGGCTTCCAGCCGCTGATCTCTCCTCCGATCACTGGACACATCACTTCCTGTGTCACAGTCTCCGGCTCTTAGAGCCAGGAGAAGAAGCTGGGGAAGCAGATCTCGGCTTCCTCAGCTTATTTGGGGTCCCTAGGTGACATTAGGGGTCTGAAAGACCTCTGATGTCTCCATAAAGAGGACCTGTCACACCCTATCTGCTATTACATAGCTGTTTAAAATTGAAAAAATTAAAGTAACATAAAAAAATTATGTTAAAGTCCCCCGCCCCCCACGTGCATGCACATACTCACACAAACGTGTGTCAGTGCGCCTGCGTGCAAAAACACCAATTGCGCTACACATGTTACATATTGACGTGAACGTCGGAGTGAGAGCAATAATTCTAGAGCCATCAGTCACTGGTAGCGCTAAACTGATGAGCAGTGTAAGCGTTTAAAGTGTTCCCTATGGGAAATTTTGGATATTGAAGTTTTTTTGCGGCTTCAGGGGCGAACGCAAAATTATGGGATCCATAATTCATAAGTGGAAACTAGAGGTGCACAGAAATAGAAATTTTAAAAACCGTAACAAAACCGAAATAAAAAAAATTGTCAGACCGAAACCGAAAATGTTTTTATTTTAATTTTGTCAAATGTTTTTAAGTTTGTTTTTTTAATTTATTTTCTATAAACTTTTTTAAATTATTATTATTAATTCATTTTTTATTAAATATTTTAATTTTTTACTTTACTTTTAGGGGCTTTGGGGGAAATATTGGGGGTCTAAACAGACCCCTGATATTTACCTTTTTAAAATAGAAAAAAAAATTGAGAACACAGAGTCTTCAATCTCTTTTTTGTATCCCCTGTTATACATGAACAGGAATCGTCTATACTGAGTGTTCCTGCTCATTGATAACATGAGGGCATAGTATGTTTACTATAACCACAATCATGAATGTAAAGGAGGTGATTTAGCTCACTCCCATTCATTCATAATTGTGGATATAGTAAAGATACCATGTCCTCAATTATCTACAAACACTCAGCGATCACTGAGTGTTTGCACTTGCTCTCCTCTCTGACAGGCTCTCCTCCCTGCTCTGCTCACTCAGCCTCCTGTGACAGCGCGGGCTGTCTCCACCCCCAAACCGCTCTGCCGGACTGTGATAGGCGACTGAGCGGTGTTGGAGGAGAGACACCAGCCGCTCACAGCGCTCTCCTCTCGCAGCGCTCGGTCGGCTGTCACTTTCTCTCCTCCCCGCTGGGACACAGAGCAGCGCCCAGCGGGGAGGAACGAAACCTGGGATGCACCAATGTATCGGCAGGAAAGTGGCACTTTCGACCATTAGGCAAAATTGCCATTTTCGACCGATATGTTATGAAGGTTCAAAGATAGTCAAAAGAAAAATGATACCGGAGACCCAGGTGTTAATATTAAGTCTCCAGCCCCTTCCATCTGATTGGCTGGTCTCAGGAGGTGGAAACTGGTTTTGATCTTCATAGTATAATAATGGAGATCTGAAAAAAAGGAATTGTCACATTCAAGGGGTCCATTCACATGGGGGGTGTGTCAATTTTTTCCCATCCAACCCCGGAAGCAGTATTAATTATAATCTCTGTTAGTTTATCCCTTTTATTTTAATACCGTTTGCTTGTATGTATGTCTCATTTTGTAACTTCTATCTTTGTAATCTTTTTGTAATGACCTTTTTCTATGCACTGCCATTTAGGGACATTAAATATACAATTATTAAGCTGGTTTCTGATTGCTCTAAAGAATGCACAAATCTGAAGAGACTGTTGTGTGTCTGTTGTATGGGTATAGTTGATTATCGGTATCATCAGTGCCTATAAGCTTGGTTGTAAGTCATTGCCAGGCAGGGGTCTGTGTATCTGATGTGGATGTGTGTGGGCAGAGGAAGAAGTGGGTATGCCAAGTTCTAGCTAAGAGGATAATTTGGGGAATCCAAGTGAGCGTGAGGAAACCACTTAGGCTGCCACACAACCATTAGGCTGGGTTCACACCTGGGCGTTTTCCAGCGCTGATCGAATCGCTGAAAAACGCTCAGCAAGTGAAATCCCTTGAATCCCTATGGGCATGGTTCCCACCTGGGCGTATTTTAGCCCGTGGAAACGCGCTGATAAACGCCCTACGCCCAAACAAGTACAGGAGCTTCTTTGGGGCGTTTTTTCCGCACCTACCCATTGATATTCCTGAGTGTGGCTCGGGGTTAACAAAGCGGTAACCCCGAGCCACACTCTGGAATATAGTGTAGGAATAACCTTGTCCGCGATCCCCGCTGTGTCCTCCGGCCGCTGCCGACTTCCGTCCCTTGTGAGCGGCAGCGTTGCAGGGGTGCGAAACTGGCGGGAAGTTTGAAAGTTTAAAAAAAAAAAAGAAAAAAAAAGATAGAGAAAATAAAGGGAACAAAAACAATCATATCGCTAAGGAGGTATAAAAACGAGCGTCGAACGTGCGTTTCACTGAACGAAAAATGTGCTAAAAAACGCACAAAAAACTAGCTGAAAAACGCCCCTGTTGCAGGGTGTGAACCCCGCCTTAGAGTACACTAGATTGTATGCAAGATTGGCGTCTGCCTGTGTGTGTGTCCAGCCAGCTTGAGTTGCGTGAGACTTCCTCCAGTGGTGACCAGCGGTAGTGCAGGAGACTGTGAATGCAGGTACTAACTCAAGGTAATTAGCTAACCTGTAACTTCTAGTGAGAGCAGTGTGTGTGTGTGTGTGTGTGTGTGGTCTGCAAAGCCTGTGTGCCAGTCTGCTTGTGTGGAGAATGTACAGACAACTTTCCCACAAGCCTGTAAGTTGTGGCACCTTGGATTAGTTCATTTGTGTGTGTGTGTTGTGTTTTATGGCCGTACCGTCACACCTGCAGCCTGTGAGGCTCTGGGGGTTCTTGCGACGATCTGCCAGCGTGCTGGATGATCTCAGATTACGAGCGAAGGACGTTGATAGCCTGCGCATCGTCCGGCCCTTCCCACGTCTCCGTAGCCCCTCAGGGCCCTCCCTTTTGTTCCCCATGGTTACAGTATGTGTTGTAAATTAACCACCGCTCCAAGCTTGCTCCTTTGAGGGACTACAATCTCACATTTAGTTTACTAATCTGCATTGACATTGTAGTCCATCACGGGAGCAAGCTTGGAGCGATGGCTACTCTCCAACACACGCAGGGCCAGTGATACACACACAGGGACCATGGGAAACAAAAGTAGATACCCTCCAGAAGGAAGGACAGTGTCAGAACAAATTCAGAGATGATTTGATGATCTACAGCCGATTAATACACGAATAAGCTACATTTTTGTTAATAGTTAGGGTAATTGAATGCATTTTAAAGATTACATTTCACTTTTTAAGTTAGACAATAAACGGTATCACTTAAACACCAAACAATGAACAGAAATGCAATGGCTCCATCTAGTGGTCCTACAGGGTTTAGAAAAATGTATGTCTTCCGCAAAGTAAAAATAAAAGGAGTGCAATTATGTCCATTCTGGTTGAACTGTATTTGCAGGTGATTTCTCATAAGTGGGGGGGCTCATTAGAAAAATTTCCTTTTTCTTATAGGATACATATGCCTGCTGCAACATTGGTATTTGAAAAAGTTTTCCCTTGACGAATTACCAGAAGCTTAATAAGGTAGCCCCATTGATAAAGGGATCTTGTTTGTTAATAGAAGGAGTGTCATCTTGTTTTGCAGGAGCGATCTGGGCTGGGGGGTATGTTGGCAATTGCCCCCCGGGCCTCTCTGATGCCTTTACAAACGGGCCCCGCAACTATTTAATCTCTCGGGGTTGCGGTGGTTGCACTGTGAATCACACCCTGACCTCTGTACTGTGCGTCACACTATGCACTCTGTGTCACACCCTGACCTCTGTACTGTGCGTCACACTCTGACCTCCGTACTCTACATCACACTCTGACCTCTGTACTGTGCGTCACACCCTGACCTCTGCACTGTGCGTCACACCCTGACGTCTGCACTGTGCGTCACACTCTGACCTCTGCACTGTGTGTGACACCCTGACCTCTGTACTCTCCGTTACATACTGACCTCTGCACTGCATACATACCTCTGTACTGTCCGTCACAGCCTGACCTCTGTACTGTTCGTCACACCGTGACCTCTGTACTGTGCGTGACACCCTGACCTCTGTACTGTGCGTCACACCCTGACCTCTGTACTGTGCATTACACCCTGACCTCTGTACTGTGTGTCACACCCTGACCTTTGTACTCTGCGTCACACCCTGACCCCTGCACTGTGTGTCACACCCTGACCTCTGTACTGTGCGCGACATCCTGATCTCTGCACTATGCGTCACACTCTGACCTCTGCGTCACACCCCGACCTCTGTATTCTGCATCACACCCTGACCTTGTACTGTGCATCACACTCTGACATCTGTACTGTGCGTCACACTCTGACATCTGTACTGTGCGTCACACCCTGACCTCTGTACTGTGCGCGACATCCTGATCTCTGCACTATGCGTCACACTCTGACCTCTGCGTCACACCCCGACCTCTGTATTCTGCATCACACCCTGACCTTGTACTGTGCATCACACTCTGACATCTGTACTGTGCGTCACACTCTGACCTCTGTACTGTGCGTCACAGCGCTGACCTCTGTACTGTGCGTCACAGCGCTGACCTCTGTACTGTGCGTCACAGCAATGACCTCTGTACTGTGCCTCACACCCTGACCTCTGCACTGTGCCTCACACCCTGACCTCTGTACTATGTGTTACACTGCTGAGCTCTGTACTGTGCATTACAGCGCCGAGCTCTATACTGTGCATCACAGCGCCGAGCTCTGTACTGTGCATCACAGCGCCGAGCTCTGTACTGTGCGTCACAGTGCTGAGCTCTGTACTGTGCGTCACAGCGCCAAGCTCTGTACTGTGCGTCACAGCGCCAAGCTCTGTACTGTGTGTTACACCGCTGACCTCTGCACTGTGCGTCACACCCTGACCTCTGTACTATGCGCAACACCCTGACCTCTGTACAGTGCTTCACACTCTGACCTCTGCGTCACACCCCGACCTCTGTATTCTGCATCACACCCTGACATCTGTACTGTGCGTCACACTCTGACATCTGTACTGTGCGTCACACTCTGACCTCTGTACTGTGCGTCACACTCTGACCTCTGTTCTGTGCGTCACACCCTGACCTCTGTACTGTGCGTCACAGTGCTGACCTCTGTACTGTGCGTTACGTCGCTGACCTTTGTACTGTTCGTCACACCCTGACCTCTGTACTGTGCGTGACACCCTGACCTCTGTACTGTGCATTACACCCTGACCTCTGTACTGTGTGTCACACCCTGACCTTTGTACTCTGCGTCACACCCTGACCCCTGCACTGTGCGTCACACCCTGACCTCTGTACTGTGCGCGACACCCTGATCTCTGTACTGTGCGTCACACTCTGACCTCTGTGTCACACCCCAACCTCTGTATTCTGCATCACACCCTGACCTTGTACTGTGCATCACTCTCTGACATCTGTACTGTGCGTCACACTCTGACCTCTGTACTGTGCGTCACAGCGCTGACCTCTGTACTGTGCGTCACAGCGCTGACCTCTGTACTGTGCGTCACAGCGCTGACCTCTGTACTGTGCGTCACAGCGCTGACCTCTGTACTGTGCGTCACAGCGCTGACCTCTGTACTGTGCGTCACAGCGCTGACCTCTGTACTGTGCGTCACAGCGCTGACCTCTGTACTGTGCGTCACAGCGCTGACCTCTGTACTGTGCGTCACAGCGCTGACCTCTGTACTGTGCGTCACAGCGCTGACCTCTGTACTGTGCGTCACAGCGCTGACCTCTGTACTGTGCGTCACAGCGCTGACCTCTGTACTGTGCGTCACAGCGCTGACCTCTGTACTGTGCGTCACAGCGCTGACCTCTGTACTGTGCGTCACAGCGCTGACCTCTGTACTGTGCGTCACAGCGCTGACCTCTGTACTGTGCGTCACAGCGCTGACCTCTGTACTGTGCGTCACAGCGCTGACCTCTGTACTGTGCGTCACAGCGCTGACCTCTGTACTGTGCGTCACAGCGCTGACCTCTGTACTGTGCGTCACAGCGCCAAGCTCTGTACTCTGTGTTACCCCGCTGACCTCTGCACTGTGCGTCACACCCTGACCTCTGTACTGTGCGTGACACCCTGATCTCTGTACTGTGCATCACACTCTGACCTCTGCGTCACACCCTGACCTCTGTATTCTGCATCACACCCTGACCTTGTACTGTGCATCACACTCTGACATCTGTACTGTGCGTCACACTCTGACCTCTGTACTGTGCGTCACAGCGCTGACCTCTGTATTGTGCGTCACAGCGCTGACCTCTGTACTGTGCGTCACAGCGATGACCTCTGTACTGTGTGTCACACCCTGACCTCTGCACTGTGCCTCACATCCTGACCTCTGCACTGTGCCTCACACCCTGACCTCTGTACTATGTGTTACACTGCTGAGACCCTGACATCAGCACTGTGCCTCAAGCTCTATTCTGTGCATCACAGCGCCGAGCTCTGTACTGTGCATCACATCGCTGAGCTCTGTACTGTGCGTCACAGTGCTGAGCTCTGTACTGTGCGTCACAGCGCCGAGCTCTGTACTGTGTGTTACACCGCTGACCTCTGTACTATGCGCAACACCCTGACCTCTGTACTGTGCGTCACACTCTGACCTATGCGTCACACCCCGACCTCTGTATTCTGCATCACACCCTGACCTCTGTACTGTGCGTCACACTCTGACATCTGTACTGTGCATCACACTCTGACCTCTGTACTGTGCGTCACACTCTGACCTCTGTACAGTGTGTCACACCCTGACCTCTGGACTGTGCGTTACGTCGCTGACCTTTGTACTGTGTGTCACACCCTGACCTCTGCACTGTGCGTCACACCCTGACATCAGCACTGTGCCTCACACCCTGACCTCTGCACTGTGCCTCACACCCTGACCTCTGTACTATGCATTACACTGCTGAGCTCTGTACTGTGTGTCACAGCGCCAAGCTCTGTACTGTGCATCACAGCGCCGAGCTCTGTACTGTGTGTTACACCGCTGACCTCTGTACTTCTGCATTGATGTATTGCTGGGAGTTGTACTCCTCTATAGCTGATGTTATTCTACATTGCTGTATAATGTATTGCTGGGATTTGTATTCCTCCTGTAGGTGGTGGTATAATTACTGTATTCTGTATTCTGTAATTTTGTATAATGTATTGCTGGGTTACAGCGGTGGAATTAGCAGGGTCACAGCCACCATGGGCAGGTGAATAAATACTGTAGCTTGGTGACCGTGCCTGTGGCGGGGGGCAGGTCGGGGGTGCCTCACCTGCCACTGACCTCATCCCACATCCCTGTTGTGCACTAGCTGCCTGATAGTGAATGGAGTGTGATTGCTGTTTGCTCTTAGGCAGGCCATACCTGCTTGGATCAATAGGATCTCAGCATGTACAAAGCTGTTACTAAATGCTGTTTCTAAGAAGCATTTAATGACAGCTCTTATTAGCTGTGCAGGGCTTCTGATGGCCCTGAGTGACAGATGATCCTAGTATACAGTATGCTGGCATTAGTTGTCACTAATAGCCACAGATAAAGTAGTGAGAACAACTACATGTCATAATCACTGCCTGCTCTGAATACTAAACCAATGTTAAAGCACATTGGCATGCCATGACCCCTTCTCTCCCTGTCAGCACTGACCGAGAGATATGTTACAATGTAAAAAAACAAAATAAAAAAGTAGATCACTATATAATTAACCCCTTATGGTGATTATCTGCAGTTAAAGGGGTTCTAAACCCTCCGTTTTCCCCCCCTATATCTACTGCTAGCAAGCAGTAGATATAGGCAAAAAGTAAAAAAAAAATGCTTTAAACTTACCCTTTTTTCGCCGCGCGCTCCTACCGAGAATCCGAAACTGCTCGGGCGGCCGCAAAGCATCTTGGGGCGGGCGCAAATGCCCAGTTCGGATTCTCGGCCGGGAGACGAGCAGAGACGCAAGGTAAGTCTATGGACGCATGCACCCGCATGCAGAAACCGCGGGATCAGAAGTGCCAACAAGCAGAGAGGATGAGCAGCTTATCTCTAGCAACATAACTGCCTGGGGAAATGGAAATTATTCCTAATAGCAGCGAAGATCTGATCTTTCAAGGTGCCTCACCTGCCACTGACCTCATCCCACATCCCTGTTGTGCACTAGCTGCCTGATAGTGAATGGAGTGTGATTGCTGTTTGCTCTTAGGCAGGCCATACCTGCTTGGATCAATAGGATCTCAGCATGTACAAAGCTGTTACTAAATGCTGTTTCTAAGAAGCATTTAATGACAGCTCTTATTAGCTGTGCAGGGCTTCTGATGGCCCTGAGTGACAGATGATCCTAGTATACAGTATGCTGGCATTAGTTGTCACTAATAGCCACAGATAAAGTAGTGAGAACAACTACATGTCATAATCACTGCCTGCTCTGAATACTAAACCAATGTTAAAGCACATTGGCATGCCATGACCCCTTCTCTCCCTGTCAGCACTGACCGAGAGATATGTTACAATGTAAAAAAACAAAATAAAAAAGTAGATCACTATATAATTAACCCCTTATGGTGATTATCTGCAGTTAAAGGGGTTCTAAACCCTCCGTTTTCCCCCCCTATATCTACTGCTAGCAAGCAGTAGATATAGGCAAAAAGTAAAAAAAAAATGCTTTAAACTTACCCTTTTTTCGCCGCGCGCTCCTACCGAGAATCCGAAACTGCTCGGGCGGCCGCAAAGCATCTTGGGGCGGGCGCAAATGCCCAGTTCGGATTCTCGGCCGGGAGACGAGCAGAGACGCAAGGTAAGTCTATGGACGCATGCACCCGCATGCAGAAACCGCGGGATCAGAAGTGCCAACAAGCAGAGAGGATGAGCAGCTTATCTCTAGCAACATAACTGCCTGGGGAAATGGAAATTATTCCTAATAGCAGCGAAGATCTGATCTTTCAGCTGGAGCTCCTATCTAACACAAGAACCTGCAATCTGATCAGCCCCAGTTCACCATGGATACAACTAATGTAGCAACATTTTATATAAATAAAAAAAAGTAGTACTAATTTATATTAGAGCATACAGATTGCTTTCGCACCAGCTGGAAGACACAGAAAATATTTATTACAGGTTAAGGTGTACATACACAAGCACAAGTAAAGCAACGTACAGAATATACACGTAGATCTAAAAAAAGTCATGCCCTTGTCATCTCCAGTAAGCTGAAAAGACAACATAAACAATGTTATCTCTCTTTTGTAAACTATTAGTCCCATAAATTCACCATGTAATGTAGATGAACAAAAGTAGACATGTTGAAATTTCAGCCTGTGTGACAACCACAGCTCCTTCGATAGATACCATTGGAAAAGGAGTGCGTGTAGACATAAAGTGACAGGAAGCATGTTATTTGCAGGATTACCAGGTGAAAATAAAGGGAAAAAAGACTTAAAAAATGTAACTAATGCAGCCACCTCATCTAAGGACTGGTAAGCTGCAGGAGGGGTAGCTGCCCCTGATGCAATGTTTCTTGGGAAAAGGGGAGCTGGCATCAAATGACAAGCTCCCTTAGGCTTCTACCTCAAACATGAACCCAATGAGAATGCAGATGATGAAGAAGCCAATCCACTGCTCTACTGATATTGGCCCTTCCTTCCACCAGGAGAGCCCTGCCTTACCCACCAACTAATCCACTTTCCCACTCAACCCTCCGCTGCCTGCCTACAGGGCCAGCCTTAGGCCTTTAGGCGCCCTGTGCGAGAAAGCTTTACAGCGCCCCTCACACCCCCATAACCACACCCATTTCCCCCAATATCCGCACCATTTAAAGACTCCTATTTTGTTAAGCCTCAAAGAAACATATTAAAAAGTATGATAAATATTCTGACTAATCAACCCACTGACAGTGATCCCATATGCTGGACATCACTACAGGCTGACAGGAACTGTTCAGGTACAGGAGTCAGAATAATACGTTAACCTTATCTGTAATGTGTAATTACATCTGTGTTTGTCAGATGACCAGGCACGCATATTGGCGGTAGCGGCACAGTTTGGCCTCTTCACCACAGAGGCTGGATGACCTTGTCCCACCATTGGCTGCAATATATTTTAAAAAAATGAGGGGGGGGAGGGGGGTTTAACAAAAAATAAACCTAAAAACTATAGGTTTAGCTAGAGTGCAACAAATGAAAAAAAAAAGGTTAAGAATCAAGGAGATGGCTTGAAACTTCCTAGATCCATAATGGTGGATTGTGGCATTGAAAATCAGTATAACAAATCAATATACTCCAGGTTCTCCATGCTTTATTTTGTTAATTACTCCAGCATGATATCTTTGCTACTATAGTAACAAGAGTAGGAGTGTTCACTAAGGGCCTATTCACACTTGTCCATTTCCTGCAGTACACCACATTAATTTTACTATGTGAAAGTTAATAGTTTTATACTTATCGTTCCATACATTTACTTTGCTGCTGCATTAGCATGGCAGCATATGTATGATTTAAAGTCTATTAGCAGGAAAAAAAACTACCCTGGCAGTGGTAATTTTAAGCCACTATATAAGCCAATTAGAACAGATGTAGGGCTGCAACAACTAATCGACATAATCGATTATAATCGATTATTGAAAAAGTTGTCAACTTTTTCAATAATCGATTAATCGACTTCCGATCAGTTGGCCCTGTTCACGGCTCCACACACGCTGCACGCCGCACCTCCTCCCCACCTCACGCTCGCCGCTGCCAGACCCGCCCGCATCCACGCTCCTAACCTCCTCCGCGCCTCACGCTCACTGCCCGCCCACATCCACGATCGGCACAGGGACGCGGGGAGATGTAGTAAGGAGGAGCAGGTGTGGGGGGAGGAGCAGGTGTGGGGGGATGACAGCCGCCGATAGACAGGCCCGATCTCAGAAGCAAGTTGCTGGAAGACTGCTCAGGTAAGCCTGCACTTTCCCACACATGGTGCTCTATAATGTATTGCTGGGATTTGTATTCCTCTATAGCTGATGGTACATTGTGCTGTATATTATACATGGGAATACAAATCCCAGCAATACATTATACACTGTATGTATAATGTATTGCTGGGATTTGTTGTATTCCTCTATAGCTGGTGGTATTCTGCACTGCACTGTATAGAGGACTACAAATCAAGGAATAATACATTATACAGCGCAATGCAGAATACCACCAGCTATAGAGGACTACAAATCCCAGCAATAATACATTATACAGCGCAATGCAGAGTACCACCAGCTATAGAGGACTATAGCGGGAGGACTATACCGCCAGCTATAATGTACTATTGCTGGGATTTGTTGTATTCCTCTATAGCTGTTGATATTCTGCATTGCGCTGTATAATGTACTATTGCTGGGATTTGTAGTCCTCTATAGTCGGTGCCATTCTGCATTGATTGCTGTATAATTTTACACTTTCCTTTTCACTATATTGCACACCACACTTTTTTTTATTTTTTACTTCCACCGCTCCAAGCTTGCTTCTGTGATGGAGTGCAATCTCAATACAAACTAGTAGTCCATCACTGGAGCCATTTTTTAAAATTGATTTTTATTGTTTATCCGATTAACCGATTAATCGAACTTAATAATCGGCTAACTAATCGATTTTGAAAATAATCGTTACCTGCAGCTCTAAACAGATGTCCCAAGTTATTAGATATGTGAAAGTAGATGAAGATGGCCCTCAAGTTGTTGAGAGTTTTGTTGATTGTTTTACCATAAGTGAGAAGACTGGCCTTGCTCTAACTGAACTAATCCTACGGAAACTACAAAAAGATGGTTTACATATGAAAAACAGTAGAGGTCAGTCATATGATGATGGTGCCAACATGGCGGGGATGTATAAAGATGTTCAATCACAAGTGCTAAAAGAGAACTTATTTTGTACCCTGTACAGTTCACTCCCTTAATTTAGTAGGAGTACATGCTGCTAGTGCATCACCAAATGCTGTAACTTTTTTGGTATACTCAATCGCCTGTATTCCTTATTTGCTGCATCCACTTTCAGATGGAAAATCCTACAAAAACATGCAGCTATTACACTCAAAGCACAATCTAATACCATATGGTCAACAAAACTTGAAGCTTTAAGAGCTGTTTACATGCACTTTGACAAAATCAAACATGCATTAAAGTGACATTAAAGTCAAAAAAAATTTCCCTCCCCCCAATGTTAACTAAAGCACTTACCTTAAATTATGTTTCTTTTTTTTTTTATAAATTCTGTTTCTTTTTATTTTTTTTATTTTTTTGACAGCATAACAAGTTACGTCATTTACATGAAGTAGTAGGGGAGAGTACACATAGAAAGCATATACATACATGTATGGGGTCAGTAAGCAGAAGTTACATGCATTTGGCAGTATAAATACAAATACCATCACAGGACTACACCGGGAGCTTAGGGAGAAGACAATAAACTGTGGGCTAAGCAGCCCCGTATTCTGAAAAACATTGCATAAACAAATTATAACGGAACCAGAAGAGCAAATTTTAAACAATTTAAGAATGGAGATCGGGGGGGAGGAGCGGCACTACCCCCGTCACAACCGGAGATGTAAATGATCCGTAAAGGGCTGAGATAGCATATCGTCTATTCATCTGACCGTATATAACCTTTACCATTGAGAAGGATGTAGGTTACCTGGGAGAAGGATATATGCTGAAATGTTAAGGGGATAGGGAGGAGAGTAAAGGAAAGGGTATAGATATGGTAGGGCATAGCAGTAAAAGAGTTAGAGAGGCGGAGGGGTCAGGGGGGGGGGAATACCAGAGAGTTGGAATCGTTCAAGATGTCATGTATGCTCGATATTCATCCGTGGTTGTATATTCGAGCCAGTAGTGCCAGGTAGTATTGAATCTAGAGGAAGTATCTTTGATGTGACTGGTAAGGTCTTCCATATATCTGAGGTCATTAATTTTGGTGAACCACAGCTTTACCGAAGGAGGAGCCTCCTGCTTCCACAACAGAGGTATACATGCTCGTGCTGCGTTGATCAGATGGACCATTATTGACCGCCTATACCCCTTGAGCGTATACTGGTTGTGGTGCAGTAGGAAAAAGGCCGGGTCATCCGGAATTGGACGATCAGTAAATTTTTGAGATATAAGTCGTACCTGAGACCAGAAATGCGCTAGTTTCGTGCAGGACCAGAAGACATGGAGCATGTCTGCATTTGACGCACCACAGCGCCAACATATATCTGGCGAGGCGGGATACATAAGGTGTAGTCTGCGAGGGGTCCTGTACCACCTCGTCAGAATCTTATATCCCGATTCTTGGAGCTTATTGCATATGGATGCCTTCAGGGACAACTGCAGTATCCTGCACCTTTCTGGGGTCGTAAATTGAGTCCCTAGCTCTGTTTCCCATCGTTCGACGAAGTGTAGCTGCTCAGTTGAGTCAGAGGATAGCAAAGTTTGGTAGCAGAAGGATAAGGATTTTGCTAGGGGGCCCTGGTCTGTGTAGGCTTGTTCGAGTGGTGTCAGTGGGCGGGTGAAAGCTGACGGGTCCGGGATGGATGCGAGGTAGTGTGAGAGTTGAAGATGGCGCCATAGACCTAGGCCACCCAGAACTGGGTCTGCCGAAAGGTCTGGGAGGGCTAGCCACGATGTACCCCTTAAAAAGTGCATTGCTCGAAACCTGTCTGCGGCCCGCAGGTCCGAAAGTAGTTTATCCTCAAGGCTCGTTGGGAATTGAGGATTACCTATTATCGGCTGCAAGGGTGAGGGAGACGGCGAAAGTTGCTTCCCCAGAAAGGCTGAACGGGCTACTCGCCAAGTAGTACCTATCGTGGGGTGCATTCTAACTGTCTTATCTAATTGTTTGTCACACCATGGAAGCACCGCAAGCGGGATGGCGCACATGCTCTGTTCCACGGCTACCCAAGGCTTTATCTCCCCATGTCCGCACCAGTCCATAACTCGTGCCAGGTGTGATGCTACGTAATAGAGCTAGATGTCTGGTAGGGCAAGGCCCCCGGAGTCCTTAGGCCGCCGTAAAATAGACAGCCGTAGACGCGGTGTCCTGCCCACCCAGACAAACCGTGTAATCATGGCCTGGATCGAGGCAAAAAAGCTGCCAGGTATGGAGATCGGCAATGCTTGGAACGGGTAGAGGAACCTAGGTAGCACGTTTTGTTTTATAACATTGCACCTTCCCGTCCAAGTAAAAGCCTGTCGTGTCCACCCAAGGAGGTCCGATTGGACTGTCTGAAGTAGTGGCAAAAAGTTGAGGCTAAAAGTGCGCTTTAGGTCCCTCGGGAGGTGAACTCCTAGATATTTAATAGAGGATGAAGACCATTGAAATGGGAAATTTAGGGATATACGTGCGAGCATTCGGGGGGGGATAGTGAGGTTCAGTGCTTCTGATTTTTGACTGTTAATATGGAAATTGGACAGTTCCCCATATAGACGGAGGGCAGACATGAGATTGGGCACCGAGGTGTCCGGGGCCGTAAGGAAGAATAATAAATCGTCTGCATAAGCAGCTACCTTATGTTGGCGGGCGCCAACCTGTATACCCCTGATATCTGGATTCATCCGAATGGATCGCAGTAAGGGTTCCAGGGTCAAGATGAAAATCAGCGGAGAGAGGGGGCAACCCTGACGCGTCCCATTAGCTATCTTAAACGGGTCGGACAGGGATCCATTCACACATACCCTCGCTGTTGGTCCGTTATAGAGGGCCATGATCCAGGACAACATGCCCGGCCCAAGCCCAATGTGTTCTAGGGTGAGCCGTAAAAAGGACCAGTCGACCCTGTCGAAGGCCTTCTCTGCATCAGCTGATAAAAGAAAACTGGGAGTGTCCTTTAACAGGGTCGAGTGTATAATGTTCAGGGCCCTGGTGGTGTTATCTCGGGCCTCTCTCGATGGGACGAAGCCCGCTTGGTCCGGGTGTATCAGGGATGGTATAAAAGGGAGGAGCCGCGTGGATAACACCTTGGCAAATAATTTCGTGTCCACGTTGAGCAGAGATATGGGACGGTAGCTAGGGCAGACCATAGGGTCCTTACCTGGTTTCGGGATCACAGCAATGTGAGCTGCCAAAGAGTCACGTGGGAGCGTCGTACCCGTGTGAACTGAGTTCCAGGCCAACAATAGCGGGCAGTTAAGTATGGTGGGAAATTTTTTGTAATATGTCAGTGTAAAACCGTCAGGGCCGGGGGCCTTGCCCGTTTTAGAATGTTTGATCGCCGTGTCCAGCTCCAGGGGTGAAATGGGGTCGTCTAACGCTTTACTAACCTCCGCTGACAGACTTGGCATTTTAGATGAAAGCAAGTATGACCGAATGTGCCGTTGTCGTTTGGTCAGGGATTGGACAGTTTGGGGACCCGGGATGTTGTATAGGGTTGAATAATAGTCCCTGAAGGCAGCAGCGATGTCTGTCGATAGGTGGGATTTCCGCCCTGTGGGAGATCTAATTGTCGGAATAAAATTTCGAGAGCGCTGAATACGTAGTGCCTGGGCTAAGGATCGGCTGCATTGATTTCCATACTCGTAGAAATGTCTTCTACACTTGGACAGCGTGGCTTTGGCCCTATCCAAGTATAGAGCACATAGGGTTTCGCGGAGTTCACGTAGTGTCGACAGTGCGGCCGGGTCCCGGTGTCTTTTATGGGAGACCTCTAGGGAGTGGATCTGGGATAGGAGGGTCGTCTGTTGTTCAAGCCTCTGTTTTTTACGCCGTGCACCGATCTTAATTAAAGTCCCCCTAATGTATGTCTTATGAGCTTCCCATATAGAATATGGGGAGAATGGGGTGTGCCACCGCTCTCCCCGACCCCCAATCGAGAGCCGCTGTTGTGTGAGTGGCAACCCTCTTCTCCAAGTGTAAAAAAAAAAAAAAAAACCCGTGGCCGACCGGTGGGGTTCCCATGGTAGTCCTCAAACCTCACCCGAGGCCTCCTCTCATGCGGAACTGGGAGTCCCGACGTGGCACTAGTTGCAGAACCAGCCTCGTCATACCACGCCAGTGAGGGTTGCAGTTCAAAAAACATCAAAACAAATAACAAAGTAAGAAAATGAAGGTGGAAAGCTTGTGTGATAATGCTACTGGGAAGGGGGGGACACCTTCAATCCCCTGGTCACTGCAGGTTAGGACAGTAGCATGTCTTTGGATAGTCAATCCTTCAGGACAAGCATGGAGGCAGATTGGTGAGTCTTGCAATAGAGTGGGGTGGTGGTCATATTAGGTGGGGCGTCCCGGTCACTTAGTCGAGGCATCTCCACTATCCGGAACTCCGGAGTGAAGGTAAGGCACTGCGGCTTGAAACAGTCAAGCTAACAACTGGTAAGGATATATAACACTCACAACCTTTCACGGTTCCGCGGCTTCTTGGGCGCCCTCTCGAAGATTCCGGTCCGGCGGAGCATCAGACTGGGAGAAGCGGGGTCGTCTGGGTCGTCTAGGCTTCGGGGCTCCAAAGTCCTCATCCGATAGGTAGGCCATCCAGTCTGGAACTTGAACGGTAGGGATATTGAGATAGGCACAGAGGCCTGGCAGGTCCGCCACGGAGCGTACTGTGTGGGTAGAGCCATCTCTACGGACATGAAGGCGAATTGGGTATCCCCAGCGGTAGGTCGCCCCAGCCTGGAGAATCGCATCAAGTAGGGGTCGCATCAGAGCTCGGCGTCTCAATGTGTTTCGCGACAGATCCGGCAGGATCTGCAGACTTGCACCATCAAACATCACTGGTCTCTTCTGCCAGGCGTGCCGCATTATGTCCTCCTTCATCGTATAATAGTGCAAGCGGCAGAGGACGTCACGCGGACGGGCCGCGTCCGAGGATGGGAGGCCTAGAGTACGATGGACCCTGTCCAGCAGGACTGCCGTTGGCGGTGTCTCCGGCAACAGGGAGCTGAAAATTGCCTGCACTGTGGTGCGGAGATGAGAGGGTGTGGTTGCCTCCGGGAGCCCCCGGATTCGAATATTATGCCGCCGGTTGCGGTCCTCAAGGTCCTCCAGTTGCATTTGGAGTATGGCCAAGGGAGCAGTGGGGAGTGATTGGGCCTGCTCCAACGTCTGCACCCGAGCGTCAATCGCCGAGCAGGAAGCGGAGACCGCTGTCACCTCCGCCGCTATTGTGCGAACCTCCTGCCTCACCTTGCATAGGTCCCGTTGGAGAGCCGCCTCCACCCTGGTGACCAGGGCCGCAAAGTCCTCCTTCGTGGGCAGGAACTGGAGCAAGGCCCTGAATTCCTCTGGCACGTCCTCTGGAGTATGTTGTCGGATCCCCCGATCGATGTCGGCTGAATCAGAGGCGTAGAGCCGAGGAGACCGGTGACCCGCTGGAGAACCGCTGGGAGCAGGTGAGATAGATCGTGCTCGGCTCCGTAGTGAAAGGGCGCGTGAGGCTTCCGGCGCCATGTTGGAGTCGCGGCGGTCCCGCGATCCACTCCTCGTGGAGGAGAAGTATCTCTGTAACGATGGCGTATTCCGTTGGGAGTAGGAAGCCCCGTCCTTCCGGCATTTTGAGGACATTAGTTCGGCTGGTCTTAGAGTGGTATTAGTGCGGAGAAAGTAATGCAATTGATAATGAAACCACGGAGCTCTGGATCTATGCGACTTACACCGCCATGCGCAGGACACCCCCCTCTTAAATTATGTTTCTTAATCCGATCTTCTTTCCTGTCCTTTTCATCTGTCCCTCTGACGCTGTGGCGGGTCTCCGATCCAGTGCTGACTCCTCTGAGCTTGCTGGCACCTTCTGTCCCACGGTGTCTGCATGCCTCTCCTCGTGTCCCGGCCAAAAATGTGAACTGCGCATGCACCCGCCCCAAGATGCCCGAGAGGCAAGGACCGGAACCTAGAAAAGAATAACAAATAGCAAGTAAAATAAAGCTAAAACCATTGTATAAACGTCCGACTGTGCAAACAATTTACAATAAATGAGGCCAAATATACAAAACAGTATCTTTTTGATTCTCACCTTCCAATACGCTTCAACTCAGGTTAACCTAAACCCCATCTGGCGGCTTCCGTGGCCGCACCAATGTGGAAAGAATGAGTCTGAGAAGAAAATAGGCTAATATTGTGACCTGCTCTCAAAAGGCATGTGAGGAAAACCTTAACAAATTGAAAGCGTGTTTCAAGAAGTAATAAAGAAGTTCACACCTGGCTGAGCTCCACCCACCTACATTTACCACATTGGTCCGTCTTGGAGCGGCGAATTAAAATCTTAACACCATCGTACATCGACACAACATCCCATGCTAAGATACACATTTTGAAAGGCTAATTAGCTCACCTAAACAAAAAGCCCCGAAAAAGTCTAGAACAAAGGCAACCCTGAATAGAAGAACGTAAAAACGAGAGGAACAATACTTTGGAAGCTGGCCTAAGACATCCCAAAGAATGGCAAAAGTAACCGGACAACGCACGTCAGGTCACTTGTAATCTTTACGGAAGCCCTTCATCACCTAATGGCCCATGAAATTCTTGGTAAAATCCCGGTACACAATAACATAAACAGAAGAGCCAAACGAGACAGCTTACAATCCAAAGAAGCTACCAACACACCCTGTAAGAAATTGCAACCAATAAAGTAAAGGTCCAGTTCGGTACTCACCTCAGAAAATGTCACAGCATGCATCTTTCGCATCAACTGAAACCACTCTAGCCATACCTTAACATGAGACCCATTTTCGCTTTGAGACCATAGATATCCCATAGCGTGTCATGGTTATTCCCCAGACAAGAAGTCGCGGGGAGTCAGTATACTGATCGCATGCTCAGTTTCATGGCAGATAATTGACATGTCAGCGGGGGAGGACAGACGCCTCCTGATGGTGACGGGGTTGCTGGATGGTCAGAGGGTGACATTTGTAAATGTTTATGCCCCCAATCAGGGTCAGATACCTTTCTTGGAGCGTGTCCTAGCGCTTGTGGATGACTTCAGTGATGGAATATTGATCATTGGAGGGGATTTTAACTTTCATCTTGATCCCGCTGTTACGATTAGGGCACTTAAAACAACAAAAAACACTATTTACTTTACAAACTACTCTGCTAAAATCTTATGGAAGATTATACTGCAAAAGGCTATTGTATATTATACTGAAAATGATCAGTTAATCCTCTATGCAGTTCAGGTGTTTTCAGCAGAGAAGTTACATATGCTGGATAACAATCTCAAATGATAAGCCATGTCTGTCTCTGAAACATCACAATATCTAACTTCATATTGCACGTGCAAAAATCACAGCGCTTCATTTGTACTGCAAACATGTAAAGTATAAGATAAGAGATGAAAATTGTTACTGTAGTGAAAGCACAAGCAGCTTATCTCATTCACAAATTACTGCATGCATTGTGAGATTCATATAGCGTATGTTTGATGTGTACTTTACAAGACTGTTGAGTGAGCTATTGCATACATGTGCAAGATAACACTGACATCTATGTGATAGGGAGACATGGGGAATTCAGCCAATCATATGTTTGCACAACTGTGGTTTCAGTGATGGGAGGACACTGGTGAATTGGATCACAGAATGGCTTCTTTGAAGGACACCAGCAGAAGATGGCAGTGTTCCTTACTGTGCATACTATCCACCATCCCATCCACCCCAGTCAAAATTTTCTTCTAAGTTCTCTAAAATATAACATAAAAGGTCAGCCGTTAGTAATGGCTACAGCTGAGCCAAGAGATCTTTCTGTTGTCGTTCTACAGAGAAAAAAGGTGCAGAAAATGAGTCTGTGTCTACAGCCATGGTGCTCAACATACTCAGATCAACAGAATCAGACTGGCCCACTGAAACGCCAGAGAATTTTGGCCAAATATGTGGGCCAAAAATGAAATAAAATGTACCTAGTGGGGGGCTGTCATTTCTGCCTGTCAATGTCATTCCTGCCTCACTACACTGAGTCACTCACTTGCACTATCTAGAGCATCCTAGAAAGTTTTTTCAGCCACACACACACTAAGGTTAGACTCAGATGCATATTAAAATGAACTGAGAGCTCAGTGTGCTGGCTGAATATGAAATTTACAATCACAGGCACAAAGTGAGGCTGTACAGCATGTGACAAGTAGCACAGAGTACCACCAGCTGCTTGGAAACCTCAGAATTTGCAACGGAAGCATTTCTAAATCCATCCCCATGCCAGTCATGATGTAACACAGTGCTGTCCTCCAGCCATCCCAGCACCACTGCCCCATTCCTGATCTCCAAGTCAACATACACCAAGCGGGATGTAACACAGTGATATCCTCCAGCAGTAGTACCCCATTTCTAATGCCATCTCCAGATCAACATTCCCCACGCAAAATGTAACCCAGAGATGTCCTTCAGAAGTTGACAAAGCTTAGCCTTAGTTTAAAGCAAGAATACCATATCTCCTAAATTGAGCCCAAAAATGTATCACGCTTTAAAGCCTAGTTGTTAAAAAAAAAAATGTCATCACCCAAATGCCACAGTTCTTCTTAAGTGTTGTTAACATTATTGGCTGCTAATTTGATGGTAATACAAATCTAAGTGGAACCTATAATAGAATATAGGTCTGCATCCAAACAATACTGTGCAGTTCCATCATTCTACTATACTGCTTGTAAAATCTTGCTGTGTCCCTTAGATTTGACATTAAAGCTGTGAGTAAGACCGAACATCTGCTTCATGTTTGGAGATCTCTACTCATTTCATTTCTGTTTATGAAAATCTGTGATGTTGCTAATCAGGTTTCAGAGTATTTTCAGTATATTTTACAGGCATTGCAAATAGTGGAAATTGCCAAAGACCAAATTATGATGTTTAGGGCTTCATTTTAGAACCGAACTGTACTAGTGGAATAATATGTCAAAAATAACCAGTACCTTTCTGGAGAATTCTGTTAATGCTGGATAATTGTCACAGGATGAACTCCCTTTCTACTCCCTTAAATACTTTCAATACCAGGTTGATTATGTAATCATTGATCATGTGACAACTAGCCTGAAAGAAAAATTCTCAAAAAATTAAACATACTTTTTCTGTTCTACAGCACAATCCCACTGCCCACTCCCCTTTAAGGCATAGGATAGTCTTGTGAGATTTCACCTGTCAGTGGTAATAACGTTATGACTGATTGGTATATGTGCCTATTATAATAAATGATATTCTCGCTTTAACGTGCATACTTATTTTATGCATGGAGAGTTTGATTCATTTGTTTCTAATCCAGTGGTCACGCCAACAACCTGAGATAAGGTGTAATTGAATCCCTAAACATTTACAGGGCTATTCACAAACCATGTATATCTGTGTATCAGCAAAATTAGACAAACAGTCCACCAAAAAATGTAAAGTGAAAATAATGTCCACAAATAGGTGTAGACTAAATTCACATGAATCTTTTACTACATGATAATCCTATTTTCACACCACTGTGTTCCAGGGATGAACGGTGAGGTCAGTGGCGGGGGAGGCATCCCTCCGGCCCGGAGGGATGAGGGAGGGAGGAGACGGAGAAGGCTTTTTTTTATTGGATGGCTTGGACCAATGGCACTTTGCCATTGGTCCAAACCATGCACAGAGCTCAAGCCTCTGACTCCAAGTCAGAGGCTTGTTGTAGCTCTGACCTCACTGTGCTAGGTTAAACACAGCAGCGATTCAGTTGTGGTGTTGATTGAGATGTGTACATGGTGAAAGAAGGTTCCAGTTTCCTGTGATCACCGACAATTTGATCTTTGAGGCATAAGAGCCAAAGCACAAATAATCAACACTGTACCAAAGTGCCTCTGACCTTAGTAGCGATCATACAAGGTCACATCCCATCTGGGGAGTGTTGGAAAGGTGGGGGGAACACAGTGGAGTGAAAATAGGATTTGGTAGAAGAAGATTCGTGTGTATTTAGTATACACCTTTTTGTGGACATTAGGTTTATCTATAGTTTAATATCAATTAGCACTGTATTTTTGTATTGTAATATCGGTAATCTTTTTATGAGGATTCCACAGCTGCTAAGGGGTACACATATTTAATCCCAATGCAGTCTTGTTGTATTTAAATATACAATCCTATTGAAAGTCTGCAATTTATAGAACTTGCACTTAAAATATAGATTTTCTTTTCTATCAGTGTGTACAGTATATACACTCACTGGCTACTTTATTAGGTACACCTTGTTAGTACAGGGTTGGACCCCCTTCAGAACTGCAGTGCAATTGCAAAGTTACCATATTTTTTTCTTTAAATGATACATTTTCTAAGGTTAAATATTTTATAGGTTTTCTATTTTCTATTGTGAATAAAATATGAGTTTATGAGATTTTCAAATCATTGCATTTGGTTTTTATGTAGATTTTACAGTGTCCCAACTTTTTGGGGTTGTACATATATTTATTTAACATAAAAACACATGCACACCTTTTCTCCAAACGTATTCTGACTGGTCTGATGACATCACATACTGCTGCACTGAAAGGCACCATTGAGTACCATTTAGTGAAGTACTACTCTGAGCCCAGGCTGTGTGATGACTCCACCCCACAGTCCATGACAGCCCCACAGTGCGTGACAGTCTGGCATCTAAAGAACTAGCTGTCACTCAACCCATAAAACTAGAGGGCATCTAGTGGCAGAAAGGAAATGCTGTGGGAAACATCTCAGATTAAAGGTGAGCATTGCAGCAAAAACTTTTAACAAGTGTTAAATAAAATATCAGACGGGAAGCACATTATTTTTGTCAGCTATTTGCCTCATCAAGGCACCTCTATGTAGCGCGGTACTAACTCTAACCTATGAGAGTCTCCATCTTGGAGCACATGTAGCAAAAGATCAAATCGGGTGCAGGTGCGCCAGGAGGCAGCCCAACCCCCTTAAAGGCACAGGGACTCATAAGGGACCCCGCACATCACAACGACAGCTGAGACCTCCAGTGTGTCACTGCACCAAATCAGTCAAGCAAAACGAATGGCAAGAGCATTCATCAACTCATAACCAGCTTTCAAGCAAGCATTAAAGAGCTTTATGCAGTGCAACAGCAAAAAGTTTCCCAGCACACTCACCAGCCAGCTTGCAAAAAAAACCTGTCTAACCGCTAAAGTTTTAAGGGGGTTAGGCTGCCTGCTGACGAACCTGCACCGAATTTTATCTTTTACTACATGTGCTCCAAGATGGAGACTCTCATAGGTTAGAGTTTGGACCGCACTACACAGAGGTACCTTGGCGCGGCTGTGCAGCTTTCACATATTCTGCAGAAGACGTGTATCTAAAACCTCTGTTTTTAACTAGCGGTTAGACAGGTTTTTTTTGCATGCTGGCTGGTGAGTGTGTTGGGAAACTTTTTGCTGTTGTACTGTATAAAGCCTCCTCCCGACCCAATCAGTGGTGGAAGTTGCAGCGGGGAGTGTTGCCTGCCCCTTTGTAAAGGGGTGGGGAATGCACCTCTCAGCAACTGATTGCGTCGGGAGGAGGGGGTGGCGGAATCACTAGCCATGACACACATGAATTTATTATGACGCAAGTCAACATACACTAATGTGCATTAAATTGACACACATTGACACTCAATACAATGAAAATTCTCAACAGTGTACGGTAACGCACATTCACTTGCACTTTGATGCGTTTACTCTGATTTTAAAGGAAAACACATTAGGGGAAAACACATGGGTGTGACTCCAGGCATATATATAGATCTCTATTTATTGGCTTTAACATTTTAATTCATACATAAAAACTATTATTTAAAAAAGTAGATGCTGTATATGAAATTAGTAGGTAAATTCAGCACTGTACACAGGTCTTGCTTAATTCTTTAAATGACTGTGCGGTATAATATTTTGTATACCATAAAAAAAGAGCTGAAAGACTTTCTTGAGAAATGCATAGTGAAACTTGAGTCAGGCGTTTGGCACTCCTGATGACAGTGACAGGAGAGTCTTGCTCAATGATAACCTGTGGTTGCTGCTTTAGCAGATTCAAACAACAAAGACCCCATGGACTGACTGATAATAATGAGCCAGACACCACAATCTGGTATAATCGTTAACAAATGTGCTGATAAAACATTAAGCTCTTATTTGCTCTCACTATATTGTTTAGGGATGCCACTAATTGTGCAACAGCCTGTTTATGGCCATACACCAGTAGAATTTCATGCGGAAAAAAAAAAAAGGTTAGGATTTGCTAATTGTTTTTGACTGTAGTGCCGAAAAAAAAAAAAAATAAGGAGCAGGATGGAATTTTTTTCTCAAATGAATTAAATTCTAACACTGCATGCAGTTTTTGTTTGAAAAACTGCAATTATTCAGAAATCGAATATCAAAAACAAACGAAATTTCAAACAACATTTGTCAAGTTTATAATGGCATTATAGAATGTTCTGATGTGATTTTTCATATGAACGTCATCAGTCACGCTCAAGTGTGAATGGTGGCGTAATAATCTCTTGAGGGCCCATTCACACATCTAGCAGTGACCTGCGCTGTACTGCACTGGATCAATGCAGTGCAGCAGACCGTGCTGCTGTGTGGGAACCTGAATAAAGTGCACACATTGCACACTCCACAAAAGTTTTAAAAAAATGTGTCAGCTCCCCTCTGCTGTGAGCGTGAACTTCCTCTGAAACACAGCATTTCAGCAAGTGGGCTAGTGTGAACAGGCCCTGAAAAGTAAACTTCTGTTTTGGGGATGATGGCCATGTGATGCAATAACACTTTTTTGTTTTACTATTGTATTCATTTATATACTCTCTAAAGATCGGATACTGTCCACAAAGTAGCTTGTAAGCTAATAGCCCTTCCACTGTCATAAATACACATAGCTGCAAGGGCCAGTTTTGGGTGGAAGCCAATGTAACCACCATCAATTGTTCGTGCTCCGGCAGGAAACTTATGTAAATGCAAGAAAAACACTAAATGCTTCTGGTTGGGATTGAACACAGGAACTCAAGACTGTAAAAGTGCTGACCACATAGCCACATGGGTAACGGGGATAGAAAGGATTGTCAACATTGACATATGAAGCAGTAAAAGGAGTCAGCATGCGCAGTCTCTACCCTCTCCTGCTCTACTTTTTGCTTGTTGTAAACTATTGTGGTTACGTGTACAATCCATATATGTGTGGTTAAATATGTGCATTTCGTTATTTATAAGTGTGTTTGTGTCTTGCGTGTCTCTCTCTCTGCTGTTCTGTATATCTTTTTTGTGAATCTGTATTTGTCAGCCTGTGTCTACTTCCTGCCCCCTCCCTTTCACACTATTCTGGAAGTCATGTGATTTCTCCGATGTTTACTTGTAAGCAGCCCCCCCCCCATTACCTGTGTTCATGATATGCAGCATATCTGTATGCAACAAATGAAAAGTGGTCACAGGAAAAGTAAAGAAAGGGTAAACGTGTGAATTCTAACAAGATAAATGATACAGAATGATGGCAATGTGTATAAAATGAACCCGTACTTTGCCTATATAGAACAAAGTCACGGGAACACTGCCCCTTCTGCTGCTTATACTTAAAGGGAAACTCCAGTTTATAAAAATAAAAATGAAAACATTGTAAAAAAACTAAAATATAAATGCTACACAAGCCATTAAATAAATTAATGTTTTTAATAGAAAATTACCTTTCCATTTAAAACTGCAGCCACTGTAATTCTCTAAAACTGTCCAAATAAAATCAGTGCAATACAGCGACCTGGAGGGGTTCTGTACACCTTTGGTGCACAGAACATTGCCAGAAATGTCACGTCCTGATTCTGTGATTGGCTGACTGATTTTGCCAGAAGTCTGCACTAAGATACAAGTAAAACTTTAGGCATCTCTTGCAATTTTGGTGAGATACTCCCTAAGGGTTAATTACTACTAAAGGGATACCAACATTGCAACTTTCCTCATTACAACACAGAAAGTTCAGCAGTTGATTATAATGAACCCAGACCCTCCCAATCAGGAATCAGTTTGCATGGACATGCTGGTACAAACAGCTATTTCTTCAGATAAGAAACCGGTAGGAATCTGCAACAAAGTTTGTTAAAATCTTTAAAGTGTATCTAAACCTGAAAACAAGCATACTGGTTCTTCCCAGCAGTGTGTGTTGGTGGGCCAGTCTCAATGTTCTGTAATGCCCTTCTCATCCGGGGCAATCGAATATAGCCATTTTAGTATCAAGGCTCAGGAGGGTCTCACCAGCTTGGAGGATCACTGAGAGGAGAGTGCGCAACATAGCCCGGCGTCTCAGTGTGTTTCGGGACAGGTCCAGCAGTATGTGTAGGCCCGCCCCGTCGAGTTCCACAGGCCGCTTCAGCCATGCTTGGCGAAGTATGTCCTCCTTCATGGGGTAGCTCTGAAGACGGCATACAACGTCCCTTGGACGGGTCACGTCTGTGGAGGGAGGGCCGAGGATGCAGTGCACTCTGTCAAGTAGGATGGCCTCCGGGGCTACGTCCGGGAGTAGGGAGCCGAAAACCGCTTGCACAGTGGGCCGGAGGTTGCCTCTGGTAGGCCTTTCCAGTTCCTGGACCCGGGCATCAATCTGCACGCAGGTGGTGGACACCGAAGCCACCTCCGTGGAGACCGCTTGTACCTCCTGCCTCACCTTAGGCAGGTCTCATTGGAGCGCCGCTTCCACGCGGGTGACCAGGGCCGCGAAGCCCTCCTTGGTCGGCAGGTATTTCAATAAGGCCCGGAATTCTTGAGCAACGTCCGTCAGCTGCTCGCGGAGTGGGTACGGATCGGTGTCAGCGGAGTCCGAGTCGTATAGGCGAGGTGAGTGAAGTCTGGATGGGGTCCCGCTGGGTGCGGGGGAGGGAGAGCGTCCCCGGCCTCATGGTGTGCGCGGGAGGCGAGATTCAGACTCCATGTTGGATGGGACTCTGCCTCGTGTCCTGTACCTGGTTGAGGCGAAGTATTGTTGTAAAGAGGGGGTCCCGGTCTGGGAGGATGAAGCGCCCTCCTTCCTTCGTTTAGATGTCATTTGTTGGGATCAGTCAGGGTGGTATAAATCGCCTGGTGTATTGTAGAAGTAGATGAAACCACAGAGCTTGTGTAGCACACGTCTTACTCTGCCATGAGCAGGACACGCCCCCCGCATACTGGTTCTTAAATATAGTGGCTGTATTAATTTTCTTTTTTTTGGCTCTTTTCCTTTAGTTTAGAGTTAGGACCGCACTATAAGAGGTGCCTTGGCGCGGCAGTGCGGCTTACACATCCTTTGCAGAAGACTTGTATCCAAACCTCTGTCATTGTCCTTAGTGGTGAGTCCACACCGCAGGTGAGTGTTACAACCCTTGGACAACAGCATTGCCACCCTGTGGGCAGGGTAGTGTTAGATGCACAAGCAGATTTAGATGGACTTGACTAACAAATTGAAGCTGAACTTCAGATAGCACTTTTTAATCAGTTACAACAACAGTTTATTTTCTTGTGGGATAAAGGTTTACATAAATTATTAAAAACTAATCATCATAAGCACCCCTGTCAATGTTAAATGCCATTTTTGCATGGCCTGTTAAAGAAAGTAAAAAAAAAATATACTTATTGGCATAATCACCAGGTGACAATACAGGGAGAAAAACGTAAAATCTAAAATGAATGCAGCCACCACCTCTAAGAATTGGTAAGCAGCAATATATGACATTTTCGCTTTTCAGTTTAGATACCCTTTAAATTCCTTGCATTCTCATGCTGCCATGTTTGGCGATTGCAGCTTATTGAAATATCTGCTACTGCTTGGTATCTTGGTATGTGGGAAAGTGACTTTTTCTGCCTTTTCTTCCATTATGCAGGAATGGGGTCCTCAGCACCAGTTGACATGCCCAAATGCTGTCACATGGGGGTCGGATGAGGTGTAAGCTCGGACCAGGCCACCTGGAGCTTACCAGGTTTATGGTTCTGAGATCCTAAGAATATATGACTTTACCAGAAGTTTTTCTTTTTCTTAAGGGTCTAGGGTTTAATGTAATACTTGTAGTTTTATGTATTAGGGCTTGTTTATACTGACACTTTGTTTTTTTTTTAAATACAAGTCAGTGTGAATGTGAAAGCAACCGAAAATCGTATATAATGCAACTAGTTATGTCAATGTACTTGCAGTGTAGTCCACCAGTATCCTGAAAGAAAAATATTTCTTGTTGTCACGTTGTCATGCTGATCCTCTGGTTCAATATTTTCTGAACCACTGACCCAGAACAAGTATTGAAATCCGAAGATCTGACTTTGGTTGATGCATGCGTGTTCTGAGTCAGTAAATCAGGAAGTACAAAGCCAAAGGAGGAACAGCTTAACAGCCAGGCAACTATGAGTGGTGGCCTCCATATACCTCTCATGACAAGTTTCTTTTAAGGTAGCCATTGACATAAATACTCACGCTTTGACCACCTCTTGAACAATAATCTCATATCTATAGGCACCTGCAAATACTCTGTCCAAGAAAGCAAAAGGAAAAATTTACAAATTAGCAAACCTTGCCTAATCACAATTGTTTCATCAAATATAAATGCAAAGTTATGCACTTTGGGACAAAAAACACGCAAATGGGTTATACAATAATGGGTATGACGCTAGGTAAGTCTGAAATGGAGAAAGATTTGGGGGTCACTGTAGACCATAAACTCAATAATAGATTACAATGTCAGGTTGCGGTAAGCAAAGCCAGTGGAGTCCTGTCCTGCATCAAGAAGGGAATGTTTTGCAGGGATAAGTCTATAATTTTGCCACTTTACACATCAATGGTTCGGCCTCACCTGGAGTATGCGGTGCAGTTTTGGGCACCGGTACACAGAGGGGATGTCCTTGAACTGGAGAAGGTCCAGCGAAGGGCGACCAAACTCATCAAAGGGATGGAGGACCAGAGCTATGAGACACGGTTACTAAATTTAAATATGTTCACGCTGGAACTAAGGAGATTAAGGGGGGACATGATTTTCATGTACAAAATGTTCCATAGTCATAGCAACATTAGCAACAAACTCTTTACGATTAATTCCTTAACAAAGACTAGGGGCCACCACCTGAAACTGGTAGAAAAAAAATTCAAACACAAGGGGCGGAGGGGGTTCTTCTCAGTTCGCGCGGTTAGGGTCTGGAACTCGTTGCCACAAGCAGTGATTTCAGCTAATAGTGTGGAATCGTTCAAGAAGCTTTTGGACGATTTCCTGAGAAACGGTAATATACAGGGGTACAAGTACTCCTAAAAACGAGATGACTCGGGGATCTTTACACACACACACACACACACACACAATAGGTTGGACTTGATGGACATGTGTCTTTATTCAACCTCAAATACTATGTAACTATGTATAAGCCTGTGCGGTATGTGTGTGTGCCTCCCTTCATGCTGGTATAAGCGTGTGCCTCCCTCCTGGCCGGTGTAAGCGTGTGCCTCCCTCCTGGCTGGTGTAACTGTGCGCCTCCCTCCATGCTGGCGTAAGCGTGTGCCTGTTGTGGCTAGCAAGCTGTATCCATATACCTTGCCGCACTCCTTACCGGATATCCCAAAAGTAACAGGTGCTTGTAATGACTGCGGATGGCGCCGCTTACAACAAAACTTAAATACAGATGTCAGCAGCACTAAGCTTCCATGTTAGTGCAAATCCATTTTATTGAACCGAGAAGCGCTTTCGGAGCCGCACATGGTCCCCTTCATCAGGCTCAGAGATGACATTGCGTAGAAGTACCACAACCTTTCTATAGACATAATGGAAATTAAGAAATAATACATCACACCCTCCATTCCCGCCATTGACACGCTTGTGGCTAACAAGTTTCTGTATGCATCTGTAAACATAATGAAATGTATATTGGTTTAATAAATATTTCCTTTCTTATAGTCAGGATAAAAAATACATTTTAAAAATATGATTCTTCTTTTTAGTCAGGTAATAAAAAATATTGCATATTTTGTATTTTCTTATCCAGTCGTTAGGTAGACCTCTAGCTTACTCCCCTTCCATCTTCACATGTACCATTTCTGAAAACTGGCTCCTCCTTGTACTGTTTGTGGCTCAGTTGGCACCCCTCCTTTGAGTTTTGTCAAAGGAGCCAATTGGTTGCAGTCACTGTTCAGGTACTCTGACAGCAGCACACCCACCGGTATCAGAATAGAATTGCCTGGAGGGGTACTCGTGCGCTCTAAGTAGTTTAGTCAACGAAAAAATTATTAGTCTATGGCCAACCTTAGTTATTTCTCTGTTTGCAACCATCTTGCTTCTTAAACAGCATAGAAAAGGTAGAGCCAGATCTTCAGGCACAGCCTGCACATCAAAAACATATCTACCTTTCCCTTGACAGGTGTCACTGCTCGCTGCAAATGTCTGTGACCAGGGGGAGCAAGTAGAAATGGAGGTGAGGGCTTAGCTGCTGACTTTTAATTCTAAATTTGCATATCAATGATAGCAGTATTTAATCTGCTTAGGCTGCACATTTTGGGAAAATAATTAGAAAACAGCTGATGCAGCGGAGTGGAAAGGTTCCGTTTAAAGTAAATGCAAATCCAAACTAAATGACATTAAGCACACTAGTTCTTAGCCAAGGGATGTTTGACACATGAAAGCCAAAGCCAACACCTGACCTTTAATAGTCCTCAGCGAAAGACACTTGTCCACCCCTTGCTGTAAGAAGGCTAAAATCCTGCTAAAGAAAGAGTTCAAGAGGTGAGCCCCAAAAGACTTACACAACATTAAAGAGGCCTTCCAGGTATGGTAATAAACCTTCCTAAAGTGGACATATGGGCCTCCAAAATCATAGGGATGTCAGCATCTGAATGTACCCTGTCTCTTAGCACCTAGTCTTCAACAGTCATACCATTTAAGCCACTGACTGAGAAGATAGAAGACTGGACCATGTGGCAAAGGGTCCAACCAATCTAGTATGTGCTAGGGAGCATCTGCAATCAGTCAAACAAGATCCACATCCCAAGGCCTTCGGGACCAGTCCAGGGCCATAAGAATTGCTGGAATCCCCTCATGCTCGATCCTGCTTAGATGATTGGGCAAAAGTCCTTTGGCAATTTGGAGTAATTGAGTTTCACCTGCAGCTGAGCTCTTATTTGTAGTTCTACAAGTATTTGCAGACCTCTTACCCCTGGTTCTGCAGGCATGCAGGGCTGTGCTGTAGCTTGTAGTCCTCTAGGCATGTGCTCTGTACCTGACATGCTCTTGCACCAGTCTGGCAGCTTTAGGTGTCGGCCGACCTCCCCTGCTGTTTCTTATGCAGCTTCTCAGCCAATCAGTGCAGTCTGCTTGTGGCCAATCTTGTGGATCCTCCCTCTTGCTGACTCTATTTAAACTCAGGGCAGCTGAGTAACGCTTTCCTAAGCTAGATGCCGAGTCCCCTGTTTGCTATTGAACCTGAATTCCTTGAAGTTTATCTGTGTATTGACCTTTGGCTTGTACCTAGAAATCCTTGTGTTCAATCTGCCCTGAACTTTGGAATATCCCTGGAAATCCAAGTCTTCAGTCTTTTCCTATCCTTTGGATTGTCCCTGAAAGTCCTGGTCATCTGCCTGTCCCTGACCTTTGTTTTGTCTGTTATATGTGCGACAGCAACCTGTCCAGAACTCTGGCCTTGTCAACCATTGTTGGCTGTTAGGTGAGTTGGGTGAACCTGGGGATTGTGACCTGGGGACAGCACGCAGCCAAGTCCATCTCCACCATCAGGAGCTCTGGTGAAATCCGACTGGCCCTTAGATTCCACATCCTGGGGGACCCCATGCCACCTACCTAGCATTGCTGCACCCTCCCTAGTACCTTGACCTATAAGCTTAATCTGTCTTCCACTGCCTCATTCAGTTTCCCACTGCTCTGGCATCATTGGGCTGCACTCTTAGCAAGTGGTCCCAAAGAAGCTCTGAACAGCAATGTAAAGAAAGTTGCATCACCCTCCGTTACAATAAGTTGATGGAGGGCCCAGATAGCAAGCAATTGTGCTGCAAGTCTGAAAATGACTTGCTAAACTATTGCAGACTTGCCAAGCTTCACAATTTTTTGCACAATTACAGCAAGTCTGCATTGCAAGTCTCCAGACCAGCGAGCTTGCAGAGCTCTTGCTAAGACCTGCAGGATTCTTGCTGTAGACTTGCCAAGCAAATGTGCTACAAATTCAAAAAGTGTAAACTAGAACTTGTGCTGCAAGTGTTCTGCAAGTCTACAACTTGCCTGGAATGTGTGCAGCAAGTTAACAAGAATTACAATTTAACCCTGCCACAAGTTTGTGGCACGTTATCCTTGCTATCTGGGGGGTAGGGATTCCTCTCTGGCCCAAAGAGTTGATAGAGAGTCCAGTACCCCTTCCATACTGAAATGAGTTTACATATACTTTAACTAATTCATTTACATTTGAGCACTGCATTACTGCATGCTGGTGTCATGCCACACAGTAACGTCCATTGCATTAAAGTGTATTTCCACTTTTGCAGTCAAATTTAGGAAAATCCCTCCATATGTTATATGTTACTATGTTCACAGCATACTGAAAAATAACTTTTAAAGAAATGTCTTACCTTATAGATGTTTTGTTAAATCAGTCAAGATGGCTGATTCCATGTTTTTCTTAGCATTTCACAGTGGTCTGTCCCAATGGAAAGTTTTGGGACTAAAATTTGAGGATTGTGTTTATCTGATAAGCTTCAATAATATACAATGCACAATCCACCTCGCAATGGACAAGACCCCTCACAGCCCCTCCTAACATTTAAAAAATAGAAGCAAGAAGACACTTTAACCCTTAAAACCCAAACCCAAGTAAAAGCAATTTAACACCTTCGTGACTGACGACGTACAGTGTACGTCGCCAGCATCGGGGCTGTTTAAACAGACTCCCGGTGACTTTTGCTGCCGGGACTCTGTTTAAACTTGTAGAGCCGACTGTCGGAAAGAAGCATTTTTAAATATTTTTTGTAGCTTATGCTAAGTGAATGGGAACATGTAGCAAATATCAAATAGGTGTTATCCCAATTTGGCTGTGAAAGTGAAAATACACTTTAAGGTAGTCCATTGAAAATAATGGGCTGCCAATGCAGTTAAATGTCTAAAAATTAGATGTGCCACAAAATGTTTGACCCAACACACTAGGGTGCATTGCCATGCTTTCTGGCATTGCCTTAGTGAGTAAGGCTGTTAGTCAAAATGCTGCACTTGCCGCACGTTGTGATAATGTACCTATTCTTCCCATATTGCATTCATGTAAATCCCTCCTAATAATATGTTTTCTTTCTGTGCAAATACAGATTGTACTGTATGTTCATTTACAGGTCTGCTTTCAGTTCAGTTTATGATAAGAGCGATATTTATGTAGCAACAGTGACAGAACTGATGTTACTATGGAACTGTTGAAGAGGACTCTTAATATGCTTTAACCTTTCAATAGCCTATTATTGATAACTATAGTCAATTTCACGGCTTCTATTCTAACTTAATCTGGCAGGTAAAAAGGTCTCAGTACACTGTAAACTGGCTGTCGTCTAGCCTATAATTAGCTATAAATGTTTCTCTTTCTGTGCTATTAAAAGGTCTGGGTTACAATGTTCCCAAAGCTAACGGAAGATACTGTAACTTGTCTGCATTTCCTTAAAGGGAATCTACAGTTTTATAAACTCTTATTTTGCCATCTGTGAGGAAGCTGAAGCAGGGCAGTCATTAGACCTTCCAACAGGACAATGATCCTAAGTATATCTCAAATTCACACCAAGGTTTGGTTGCAGAAGAAGTCCTGGAAGATTCTACAATGGCCACCGACTTGAACCCCATAGAAATCTCTGGGGGATTTTGAAGAAGACAGTTGCAGCACGCAAACCAAAGAATATTAGTGAACTGGAGGCCATTGCTCATGAGGCTAAGATTTCTCAGGAACACTGCAAGAACGTGGTGTCTGGATATGCATCTTGTTTGCAGCAGGTCGTAACAGCAAAAGGGTGCTCCACTAAGCACTAAACATACTTGTCATGAAGGGGTTAAATAATTTTAAGAGTGCAAAAGTCATTGAAAGTTGCATTTTTGGTTGCATTTGGGGAAACCGTCATTGTGTTGATCTATTTCAATTGCTTTTGTTTGATTTGTTCATTGCAAACAGCTGAAAGTCTGTACATTTTGCCAATAAACCTGCTTTGCAATGGGAGTTGAATAATTGTGATTACAACTGTATATGTATAAATGCGATCTGCTTAAAGTGAACCTGTGTCCACTTTTTCAGGGTTAGTTTTATTTAGGGGGTCCCAGTAGTTTCCAAATCTTGGTGCAGTGTATGAAAATTGAGCTTCCTTTAAATTACATAGGCCAAGCACCGTTACAGCAAATCCTGGCCAAAATAGTAAAACATGTCTATAGGAGATGCTTTAAAAGTCTTTACAGCTCATCAATTTAGAGTTAACTGTGAATGATGGCCCTAGAATTATTGCTCTTACTCTGACATGCACAAAAATACCATGGCGAATTAATTTTTTATGTGTGCACAGCTGATATGAATTTGCATGTGTATGTGTGTATTTTTAGTGCAAGACGCTTTTAAAATTATTGATTTTTTAATTTAGTTTCTATGGTACCCCCTATGTGATAACATAGTGCAGTTGGTAGGTTCTCTTTAAGGAGACATCAGGGGTCTATTAGACATATAATATCACCTCTGTACTCTGTTGAAGCTGATCACAAGGGATATCAGTGAACAAAGATTTTCTGACCTCCCATTGCACTCCTTTCTGACACCTACCAAGGAGGTCTGAAGAAGTGATCACTTATACTAGACACACTCTTGGCTGTAAACAGCTTGTTTACATGCCAGTGCTGCTTCGAACTGCTGCCGTAAAGCATTTAA
>NW_017306630.1:199221-209161 GCF_000935625.1 Nanorana parkeri
ACACAATGTTCAAAGTCACCAGCGAGCAACAAATATTTTGTGTAAACCTCAACAGCATATTTATTTCGCATCCTGTTCCACCATGTAGAGCAGAGCTAAAGTGTGTACTAAACTATACTAGTCAGCAGTGCATTTTATACCAATCCTTCATATCAATTTCTAAAACTGTAGGAGCAGGAACGTGTTCCTGTACCCAGTACAAAGCTGGCTCAGCCATTTAGATGCATGGATGGAGGTGTTTGAAAAGATGTGGCTAGAGACATACACATGCCTTATAAGGTGCTTATTCCGTTAACAGAACCCCTTTCATGACATAAACTTTTCTACATGTAAAATATAGATATATAAACTATATATACTGTATATATTGAATTAACACTTGTCCTTGGGTAGAGTAGGATTGGAACCCCTATCAAGTTTATAATGCTGTCTGGGTTCCCCCTACAGTGGCTTGCAAAAGTATTCACCCCCTTGGCATTTTTCCTATTATGTTGCATTACCACCTCGAATTAAAATAGATTTTTGGGGGGTTTGTAGCATTTGATTTACACAACATGCCTATCCCTTTGAAGATGCAAAATATTTTTTATTGTGATACAAACAAGACATAAGACAAAAAAAACAGAAAACTTGAGTGTACATAACTATTCTCCCCCCAAAGGCAATACTTTGTAGAGCCACCTTTTGCAGGAATTACAGCTACAACTTTCTTGGGGTACGTCTCTACAAGCTTGACACATATAGCTACTGGGATTTTTGCCCATTCTTCAAGGCAAAACTGCCCCAGCTCCTTCAAGCTGGATGTGTTTCACTGGTGTACAGCAATCTTTAAGGCCCCGCTCCCACTGCGCGATATGCAAATCTCGCGTTTGTCGTGCGATTTGCATATTGCGCGACATCGCGAGATTTGCCGCGCGATGTCGCGTTCAAGCTTGCATTGAGCAAGCTTGAATCGCGGCTAAATCCGCTCCAAAAAGGGTCCTGCTGTAGCGACACACGACCCGCGACAGCAGGACCCTTTGCCCCATTGGATTGCATTGGAGCGCGATATCGCGCGGTAATTTGCCGCGATATCGTGGGAATTACCGCGCGATAAATCGTTCAATGTGAACGGGGTCTAAGTCATGCCACTGATTCTCAATTGGACTAAGGTCTGGGCTTTGATTAAGCCATTCCAAGACATTTAAATGTTTCCCTTAACCGCTTGAGGTGTTTAGACCCCCTTCCTGGCCAAGCCATTTTTCAGTATTCAGCGCTGCGGTACTTTGACTGACATTTATTCCGTCATGCAACGCTGTACTGAAATGAATTGTATACCATTATTGGGGACAGATAGAGCTTTCTTTTGGTAGTATTTAATCACCACTGGGGTTTTTATTTTTTACTATATTCAGGAGAAATTACTGAAATTTTTTTGTTTACATTATGTTATAAAACAACTAATATTACCCAGTTTTTTGGTAAAATATAAAAGACGGAGTCACGTCGGGTAAATTGACACCAAACATGTCAAGCTTAAAAATTGCGCGCACTCGCGAAATCGCAAAAAACTAGCATACCCAAAATTGGCCATAAGCAACGCTTTAAAAGCTTTTACACCTCATCAGTTTAGTGTTATCAGTGATTGATGGCCCTAGAATTATTGCTCTCACTGCGACGTTCGCGGCGATATGTAACATGTGCGGCGTAATGGGCGCAATCGTCGTTTTCGCATGTTTACATGCGTGTATGTTGGGGTGGGGACTTTAAAAAAAAATAATTTTTCATTCTTTTTTATGTGTAACTTTTTATTTTTTGGGGGGAAACTTTAATTTTTTTTCCTATTTTTTTTCCCACTTAACTTTATTGCTATCACAGAGGGGGCACTTTTAAATTATCTGTTTTTCCCACTCGAGCGCGCCGCGCACGAGTGGGCGGGACTAACAGGACGTGTATACACGCCCAGTTACATCCAAGAAGCTGCCGGCCGGCCGTGTATACACAATGGCCGGCCAGGAGGTAGTTAAACAACTCAAGTGTAGCTTTAGCAGTATGCTTAGGATAATTGTCCTGCTGGAAGGTGAACCTTCATCCCAGTCTCAGATCTCAGGCAGACTGAAACAGGTTTCCATCAAGAATTTCCCTGTATTATTGCTATCCATTATTCCTTCAATTCTGACCAGTTTGCCAGCCCCTGCTGATAAAAAAACATCCCCACAGCATGATGCTGCACCACCATGCTTTACTGTGGGGATGGTGTTCTCAGGGTGATGAGAGGTTTTGGGTTTGCACCAGACATAGTGTTTTCCTTGAAGGCCAAAAAGCAAATTTTAGTCTCATCTGACTAGAGTACCTTTTTCCATATGTTTGGGGAGTCTCCCACATTTTTTTCTGTAAGCAATTGCTTTTTTTCTGGCCATTCTTGCATGAAGGTCAGCTCTGTGGAGTATACGGCTTAAAGTGGTCCTATGGACATATACTCCAATCTCCGCTGTGGAGCTTTGCAGCTCCCTCAGGGATATCTTTGGTCTCTTTGTTGCTTCTCTGAATAATGCCCCCCTTGCCTGGTCCGTGAGTTTTGTTGGGCAGCCCTCTCTTGGCAGGTTTTCTGTAGTGCCATATGCTTTCCATATTTTTAAGAATAGATTTAATGGTGCTCCGTAGGATGTTAAAAGTTTTGGACAATTTTTTATAACCCATCCCTGATCTGTACTTCTCCACAAACTGACCTGTTTGGAGAGTTCCTTGGTCTTCATGGTGCCCCTTGCTTGGTGGTGTTGCAGACTCTGGGGCCTATTGAGACCATGTGACACTGTGCACACCATGGTCTTCATTGAACCAATTACAGTATGTGACTTCTGAAGGTAATTGGTTGCACCAGATCTTATGTAGGGGCTTCATAGCAAAGGGGTGAATACATATGCACACACCACTTTTCTTTTTTATAATTTTTTTAAACTAGTTATTTTCTTGATTTCACTTCACCATTTTGGACTATTTTGAGTATGTCCATTACATGTAATTGACATAGAAATCCATTTTAATTCCAGGTGCTAATGCAACAAAATAGGAAAACTGCCAAGGGGGTGAATACTTTTGCAAGCCACTGTAGGTAGTCACCATCTATATGTCCTGATTCCCACTGTCACTGCGACAGCAAAGTGGTGAAAAATCCAGAACAAGAATAGAAAGGAAATCTTACAACGGGACATCTGTTCCAGTGACGACAGTCAAAGAAGGAAATTCCTTACCTCTAGTGACTATGACTATGCCTAGACACTCCTGTATCTACAGCCTTATATATATATATGTGTCTGCTTTATGAAAAGCACTGCTTCTTGTGACAGCTTGAAATTTCAACTGTGCTGCTTGCTGGAGAGGAATCTGTACTGCATGCATCTCCCTGTTTCATTCATTCTGTGGATCTGTGCTTTGTGAATCTCTGCTGCTGCTTCTTCACTATTTCCGCAATAGTTGTCCGATCAGCAGTCATCAGGGGACAGCTCCTACATGAGGAAGGAAAGCCCAATTCTTCTACCGAGATGATTTCCCAAACACCTAAGCAGAGCACAGAAAAAGGCTTGGTAAATCAGTAATGGGGGAAAAGATCAGTTGCAGGGAGCCTACAGGCAATACTGGTGATTAGTCCTTGAGCAGGTTAAAGGGCTTCCAGATTCTAAGGACTAATCTCTGTAGTTTTTATGGTACGCAACATAGAATCATAATGGGGCTGCAGTTCTACCTGAAAAGAAGCTGCAGTGGAATATTTGAAACAGAAATTGAAGTTTATCTAAACCAAAAAACAAAAATGTAATATATATTTTATGTAATGTATTACAGATTACCAGCTCCCAATATATGTTGGCTGCACTAGTTTTCTTTTTTCATGCTTATTCCCTTTATGTTCACCTGGTAATTTTGAAACATTCACTTCCTGTCACTTTGTGGCTAGACCTTTCCACTGTGCACGCCATCTATGGAAGCAGCCGTGGTTGTCATACATGTGGACTTCAAGTGCAGCCATTACATCTAAGAATTGGTAAACTGCAATATATTATATTTTTTGGTTTTAAATATTTTGGGAGTTAATTTGTGGCAGAAGCTGTTTTCCACGCCCTACATCCTGTAATCTACACAGAGCACAGAGGCAGCCATTTTCAAAAAAATGGGACTGAGAAAACCACTAAAAAAAAGTAGGTTTTTATGTTTCTATACAGTACCTGCATACAGGGCGTCCCGAGGCTGGGTGACACCCGGAGCGGTAATCGAGTGTCACCCCGCCGAGACGTCACTGCGCATGCGCGTGACGGCACCACGCGCGTGCGTGATGACGTCATCGCGCACGCGCTGCAGTATTCTGATACCTGCCGGCGGCCATCTTGGTGATGGACGCCGGCAGAGAGAGGAGGGGACAGTCACCCAGCGGGATAAGGTATGCTGCCGGGTCCCCTCCTCTCTCCTGATACTGTCGGGCCTTCGGTCCATGACCGAGCGCCCGACTTTTCAGAGGGGGGTGACACCAAAATGACTGTGAGTCATTTTGGTGTCACCCCTCCAATGGTGTCACCCGGGTGCGGGCCGCACCCCCCTTGTGACGCCACTGCCTGCATATACCTGCTTCATGTACACTCTTTGTGCAATGCTGGCATATGTTTTTTTTTTAAATGCCTCCACAAAGGTGGAAATGGGCTTTATGGTTCCAGTAAGAAGACTTGTGATTTTAGTACTGTTTTCTGAATAACACAAGAAGTTCACTAATTGTACTTGTTGTCAAACCTTGCGTTGTTAATCATTCTATGAATTTACCTTGGAATTTTCAGTAAATACACAAATTACCATGAATCATAAAATTACTTCTCTAATCTGAGTCAACCCTCAAAAGTTAACAAGCCTAGGATGTTTACAGCCAGGCAAAAAAGTCCAATAATCATATTAAAAAGCCTTCAGAGAAATAAAAACTACACAAATGTCAAGATAAGCTGTAACTCTTCTGTCTATATTTATATAACTGTGTCAGATAAAAGGAAGGACAAAGCCTTCAGGAATAATAGATTAAAATAAGTTGTGGTGCAAGGATGGGTGAGAGCCAGCAATTTCTCAGGAATTTATTAAAGCACTTTGGGGCCTATTTTTAAAAATCAAAGAGATCAAATCAAAATGTCTTTACTTTTTCATTACTTTGTCTATTTTTTCATTTTCAACCTATTTACAAAAGGTGTTAGCTATTGGTCTTCCCAGCATTATGTTACTATATTATTATTGCAGTGAAATTAATTCACCTGTTCTCATCAAAATTTAACTTTTTCTCTATAAATTCTTTATTTAAAGGTTTTAACAAGGTATACAACGGAAAAGAACAAGAAAGGAAATCCGTAGCTCACAGCCTGCAGCACAACATCCATAAAGTAAAAAAATACATTAGCAAAGACGTAAAATAGCATTTCATACAAACTATCATATCAAGATAAGATCCCGGAGTCATCAACAGAAGAGTAGATATTATCTACTACAAACTAAAAGGGTCCATTCCTAAATCTAAGAGAGGACCATCAGTGCCATTATGTAAAGATAGAGATAGTGGGAGAATGGTTATGAAGAACAAAGCTTGTAGAAATTTGTGGAGTATCAGGGTCGATAGTAAGGAGAAGCGGGAAAATGTGCAAATGATACAATGAAAAAGTAGAACAATATATAGAGGCAAGGATTGTAAGTCAAACAAAGTTCAATGATATGTAGGGAATAAAAGGAAGCAAGAAACGCTATGAAAAAAAAGGAAGAGGAGGAAGAAAAGAGAAGGGAGGGGCCAAGGGATTTCTGGAGCAGGGGTGCAGTCAGGGAACCCCAAACATTTTCAAATTCTTATGAGCCCAGAAACAAAAGCCAAGCTTGCCAAGTGTTACAAATTTCCCCTTTTCATATCACTTTGTGAATTTTTCATCTGCTCTGTATTTTAAAGGCCTCGCCAGTAAAAACTGGGCTTGGTACAAATCTTATTAATGTAAAAGAGATCATAAAGTATCTGCAGTCCAGTGTAGTAAAGAACGTAAAGACCTTTAAACTGAGAAAACAAAACAACCACTCAGCAAACGCATAGCCTAACACTAAAGTATAGAGGTTGAGGATTCAGCAGTCTTCCTACACCTAAAAGGATATGTAAAGTCAAAACTTTTTTTTTTAGTTTTAGGTAGGTAAGGGTTGGTGATGTTAATTTTTGCTGCCCGTGTCCCACTGGGTAGATTTCTTCTCACTTTCAGGAGCTGCAACAGGAAATGAAAGACAATTTCTCCAAAGTGAATTAAATTATAATCTTCCATAGTTCTCATAGCACCCGGTGATTCCACTGAAAGATTTTTCCTCACCTCTTGCTTTGGAAACAACTCAAAATTTGCACTTTGTGACAATGGTTACCAGGACAAATAGAGGGGTAAATGCAGAGGCGTAACTATAAATTTTGTATGGGGCCCCCAAACCCACCGGCAGCGCACTACAGCATTGTTCTAAGGCTGAAGATGGGGTGGTGGTCGCACAGAAGAGTGACTTTCCTATTGAGTACAAGATCACAAGGGACAACATTGTCTCCAGCAGCATGTCTCAGCAAGTATCTGTGCATTTACTAGAGATAGACCCTCAAGCTGATTTGCGACAGATAGAGATATCTGCTAGACCCAAACACACAGTTAAGGCTTTCTTAAAGTTTATAGAGATATAAGAAACAAACAAGGCAGAAATAACTGATAATCAATCTGATGTGTGAAATAGGAGTATACAATGCATAACTGATAGTGGTTTTGCATCATTACATGTTTCATCAATAAGCAGTGTACTTGCAAAGCTAAAAAGAGACTGTCTGAACAATATTATTTTCCTCTATCAGATAGTAATACAGAGGAGTCTATTCAAGGGTTAAAAAAACTAAACGGCTCTGAGCAAAGAAAGACACCACATTTTTAGAGGCCAGGTCATAGGTAGAGAACAAGATATAAAAATTGCATGAAAACATATTCTGCTACTCTACCTCCTCCAAGTTCTCTTGGGACCCTCTAGTTCGGTAAGGTCCCATTCACAGTTCTCATTAGTAAGATCCTGCTCTCAGCCATCTTCACTGAATAGTCCGCTTATAACAGCCTGTGATGAAGCAGAAGAAACAAAATGGAGGCTTATTGCATTAAGAGTGAAGCAGTCATGAAAACACAAGCTGTCGAAGACTGAATAGGCAGAGGTGCAAGCTGCCCAAACTCATACAGAGCAGAGGTGCAAACTGCTCAGGCTCGTGCACAGTCAGAGATGTAGGCTGCCCAGGCAGAAGGGCTCGCTTAGGGTTGCCACCTGTCCAGGATTCACCCGGACAGTCCGGGTTTTGAATGCTGTGTCCCGGGTTTCATTGCAGCAGAAACCGGGACACAAGATGTCAGACAGACAGGGGCAACCAAAATTAAGATAGGGGATACTGGCCCCCCCACTGGAAATAGTCTCAACTGTGATATTTACATATGAATGGGTGGCACTATTTACATATAAATAAGCCGCTACTCATTCTCCCCCAAAAAATGTCAGCGCGTTGCTAGGTGTTCGGGTTTCGCTTGAAGAAAAGATGGCAACCCTAGGCACGTTGCCCGGGCACAAGTGCAGCAGAAGTAGAAGTTGCCCATGCACGAATGTGGGCAAAAACAAAAGCAGCTCAGACAGACGTCCAGGTAGAAATTCTTTAAAGGGAAAGAAAAGAAAGCAGCATTCCCCACCTAATCCCTATTCATCCAAGAGTTGGTGCTCTCTCCTTCTCCCCCTCCACTCTGGTTGTGGACTGTCCCTCTGCATCCTCATATGCAATGCAGGACTATGGGCAGTGCATTGTACTTGATGATATCTGCAGGCCTTAGGCCACCAGAGCAAAAAGGGAAAAGAGGCTTCAGGGACAGGTCTAGCAGCCCAGAGGGATATGGCAGGAGCAGGAATCAGGTAAATAAAACAACTTTTTCTTGTCCCCTAGACAGTCCCACTGCAAGGGAACTCTTTTAATTTCCCTGGAGTTGGGCGTTAAGTGTTCAGAATGTGACACTGACAAGCATGTATCAGCTCTTCATACAGGTACCTCTGAACGGAGCACAAAATCCTCTAGTAATCACAGACCCATATCAGATCATGGCAGGGTGAGTGCTGGCCAACCATGTGCCTCTATTACATCGAAGTGCAAAGAGGTATGTGGAGTGGGACTCTGTGGCAAGTCTTGTTGCAAAATTTGTCCTGTTGAAGTGTTGACCAATACACAATCATAAGAGCCACTAGAATGTATGTTATCCTAGATCAGTGGTGGCGAACCTTGGCACTCCAGCTGTTTTGGAACTACAAGTCCCGTGCAAGGCTCTGACAGCCACAGACATAACTCAGAGGCAGATGCATGTTGGGATTTGTAGTTTTGGCACAGCTGGAGTGCCAAGGTTCACCACACTGTCCTAGATGATCACAACGATTGCTCACTAGCAAGTCTGAAGTTCTTTGACCTATTTAAAACAGAAGCAGAAGCTTTACCATATACACTAGGTACGTGCTCTTGTCTAGTGAGCACTTCAGGAAGAAGAGGCACAGGTTTTACTCTAAAACCATAAAAGGGGTAAAATAACTTTCTCTCTCAACCCATATTGAATATGACCAGCTGCCTTATGACACTGAAGAGATTCCCACTCCTAAAACACAAAGCAAACAAAATTCTACTTAAATTCCACAATAAAGAGAGATATCTTGCTCCTACTAGAGACATTTAGAAATAGCCCACAAAAGAACATTAGCCCAGTCTACGAGAAGGTGACCTAATCCTGGTAAAGGATTAGCAAGCTTATCATCTCGACTGGTCTGGTCTACTAGAATTATTATGAAAGCTGTGTACAGCAAAGACAGAAAGGTTCCTAAGATATAAGTGAGAGCTTTAAAGGAGAACTATGAGGTGAGTGCTTTTCACTCACCTCAAAGTAGCACGTGGTATACTGTGGCGTCTCAGTATACCGCTAGTTTGTGTTTCCTTTAATAGACAGAGTAGTCTACTTCTACCTGTGGCAGATAACCACGATGAATTAGGTGTTAGGATACCTAACACCTACAGGGGCTATTCCAGCTGTTTCAAATGCAGGATGCTAAATATTTCTCCAAGACTTCACCTAAGCTTAAAGTGTATTTCCACCGTTGCAGACAAATTGGAATAATCCCCATTTTACATGTGTTACATGTTCCCATTTACAAAGCATTACTTAAAAAAATAAAATAAAAACTGCAGTTTTTAAGTGCTTTATACTTGCTATAAATCCTACCTAGCTTGGGGAGGAGAGCTCAGTCTATTTTGACAGCTGGCTCCTCCCCCACACTGGTATTTGCTGTTACATACACTGTTACACTGGATTTGCTGTGAATTTCAATAAAGTCTGTAGTATTGGAATTCTCTGGATAGTGCGGTCTGTTCATATACTACTATGTGTTTGTAGATTGTCATTACTAAACATTTCTAAAGGTGTGTTTTTTGATATTTTAAACCAGGGGTAGCCAAACTCCGGCTCTCCAGCTGTGGTGGAACTACAAATCCCATGATGCATCTCTCTCCGGGAGTCATGTCTGTAGCTGTGAGAATCTTGCAATGCCTCATGGGATTTGTAGTTCCACCACAGCTGGAGGGCCAGAGTTTGGCTACCCCTGTTTTAAACATATGGGTAAAGGAAAGCTTTAAAGTGAAATGTTTTTTAAGCTATTTCAAATGCTGAATACATCACTTATCACATCAATGGATGCTGCTCTTTGATGTTTAAAAGTTTTAATTGTCTTTTTAGTTTCCTACAGAATCAGCTGGTCCCCTCAGCGCTGGCCCTGATGTCCTGTTTTAGGGTGGCTCCTTTCCCATGCAGGGTCCTATGGAACAACCCTTGTGTGTGTAAGCTGTGTGCGTCTCCACAAACACACAGACACAGCAAGGCAATCCATT
>NW_017306630.1:209223-223537 GCF_000935625.1 Nanorana parkeri
ATAAAGAGCTGCTGGAGACTGTGCTCTGCCTTGTAATCTTGTACTGGACATGAAGTTTAGGGAAGCCATGCTGAGAGAGTGGGAGCTGTTTCAAAATCATGATGACTGTAAGTACTTAACAAAACTTAACAAATTAATCCCCTATTTTCCCACTGAGTGCAGACTGGGTTTGGGGCATAGGTTTGTATGCATGTGTGAGTCTATGAAAGTACCAACGTATACCCACCTTACATCCGTGTGCAGCCATTGATGTCTGTGGGCGTCTGGACACAAAACCCTTTGGCTTCTTGAGTGGGGAACTACATCTGAATTTGATGTGTACGGTCCCCATGGGCCTGCATGCATGAGGCCTAAAACTGTTAAAAATAATTTAGAAAACAAATTAGAGAAAAAATATTGATGTTTCCAATTGCAGTGAATCATGTTATACTGTAGCTGCCATTTTCTATGTGGACTAGAAAATACACATTTATTTATGTCTCCTACCCCCAAGTATGGAGCATTTTCATGCCAACAACAAACTCAAATTGTGATTATACAGAGTGAATGGGTAGAACAATGGTTCTGACCAGGGGCTGACTGGCAACTTTTAGCCCAGGGGGCAAATACAACACAGAGGCCCATGGTGCAGCGACTTGACCCACTTCCCACTTTGCCTCTTCCCCCGCCCCCACTTGCCATCCATGTAACAGTAGTGTGATTGGTCGGGTGATGTGAGGATTCAATAGGAAGTCCATGAAAGGGGTGACTGGCTGGGCTCCCTAAATGGTTCTGGCCTTACTCCGCTTCATGTCCGCTACTTAGGCACTCTCACCCACTGTGGTCCACCGGACTTCTAGGCTGTGAGCTGTTGGGAGGATAGTGGGAGAAGCCAGACCGTGTCAAAGTCAGTGTTCTATAATTTTTCTCGACCGAGTCACTTACGGTGGGGCCGTGTCATTCAAATCAGCTGTTTTCATGACCCTCTTTCTTCATGCACACCTGGAAGTAACGCAGTAGATGCATTCCTGGGTTGAGGAAAATTATAGCACACCAGTAGCGGGATACCTCGTCAGTGCGGTACACGACCGCTGCTACCCTGGTAGTTCTGCCACTGACTCCAAGCTGTAAAGCAGGGGTGGCCAAACTCCGTCCCTCCAGCTGTGGTGGAACTACAAATCCCATGAGGCATGGCGAGATTCTCACAGCCACATACATGACCCCTGGAGAGAGATGCATCATGAGATTTGTAGTTCCACCACAGCTGGAGGGCCGGAGTTTGGTTACCCCTGCTGTAGAGGGACTACAAATCTCAGCACATTATATAGCAATGTAGATTAATACCATCAGCTATAGAGGACTACAATTCCCAGCAATACATTATACAGCAATGCAGAATAGTATATTAATTTGCTACAGCGGTGTAATATAGAGATCAGAGTTCACTATGTACGAAGTGCAGAGGTTAACGTTATCATATAGAGGTCAGTATGTACACAGTGCAGAGGCCAGCGGTGTAATGTAGAGGACAGTATGTACGCAGTGCAGAGGTCAGCAGTGTATAGTAGAGATCAGCGGTGTAATAAAGAGGTCAGTATATAACGCAGTCCAGAGGACAGTGGTGTAATGTGGAGGTCAGAGGTCACTATGTACGCAGTGCAGAGGTATAATATAGAGGTCAGGATGTACGCAGTGCAGAGGCCAGCGTTGTAATGTAGAGATCAGTATGTATGCAGTGCAGGGGTCAGCTGTGTAATGTAGAGGTCAGAATGTACGCAGTGCAGAGGTCAGTGGTGTAATGTAGAGGTCAGTATGTACGCAGTGCAGAGGTCAGTGGTGTAATGTAGAGTTCAATATGTATGCAGTGCAGGGGTCAGCTGTGTAATGTAGAGGTCAGAATGTACGCAGTGCAGAAGTCAGTGGTGCAATGTAGAGGTCAGAATGTACGCAGTGCAGAGGTCAGTGGTGTAATGTAGAGGTCAGTATGTACACAGTGCAGAGGCCAGAGGTGTAATGTAGAGGTTAGTATGTAACACAGTGCAGAGGCCAGCGGTGTAATGTAGAGGTCAGTATGTACGCAGTGCAGAGGTCAGCAGTGTAATGTAGAGATCAGCGGTGTAATAAAGAGGTCAGTATGTAACGCAGTGCAGAGGACAGCGGTGTAATGTGGAGGTCAGAGGTCCCTATGTACGCAGTTTTTTTGCATAGTACACAAACAAGATGACAGTTGCATGTACAGTAAAAAAAACGTGTGAGGGTCCACAAAGGTACGACAAGATTATCTATACAGTGTCAACAAGCGTTCACATATTAATGTACATACGGAATGCAGCAAGTTGGTATGGTGGGTACATTAAATGTGTGTAGTTCTCTGTCTAGCCCAATGGGGTTACAATGTTGGTTAAATGTGGGCATCGTGTGGAGTCCCCAAGGTAGGTTGTGGTAATGCATTCAGGAGGGGGTTAGTGGGGGAGTGGTGGGGGGTATATTCAGTGTAAAAGGTAACACCCTATTATTATTGTAGATTGCTTTAGTGGTATCATAAGCATTAATGAGTCGGGTGTATCCTGGGGAGAGAGGGGAAGGGGTGGGTGGGAAGGAGGTGGACGGTAGAAAAATAATAATTGTGGGGAGGATAGCAAAGTAGGGAGGAGGTGGTTAGGAACAGGTGGGAAGGAGGTTGGGCGGGGGGTGGTTAATCATGGAGTGGGCGGTGAGCAATATTGAAAGGATGCCCAGGTCAGTGCTCCTCACCCCTCGGATGGCGGTGCAATCCCCTCAGGGTCCCGTCTCAGTTCGAGGTAATCAGGGGACAAGATGAATTCCATCCAGGGGAACCATGTGTGAGCAAAGGGTATGGAGGTATTTTTGATGGAGCTCGTGAGATCCTCCATCAGATAAATATTATGAATGCGGTCCAAGACCTGTGGGGGCGGTGTAGGTTTCTTCCATAGAGGGGGGATACATGCCCGTGCCCCATTGACGATGTGTTTGAGAAGGGAGCGGGTGTAGGAGCGCGCCGGGATGGTATTGTGGTGCAGTAGGAAGAAGGCCGGGTCTAAGGGTACCTGACATTCCGTACATTTCTGGGTAAGAGCCTGAACTTGGCCCCTGATCCTGTTTTCTTTGCCCCCTTTTATTCATCCAAATGCCAAAATAAAGCTGAGTATACATTTGCAGATCTTCAGCCTGAACGTTGAATGAGAAAAATGTATAGTAGTATTAACGTTTTTGTTTTTTTTGCATAAATCTACTGCTAGCAAAGTTAGCTAATATCTAAAAACGTACCTGTGGATGCGCCGCTCGCTCCGGGCTACAGAACACAAATTCCTGTGAAGGGGGAAGTGTGTGTGGGCGCATGAGCACTGGATATCACCGGAGGGGAGACACAGTGGAGGTGAATGCACGCAGCTGGGAGCATGCACACCAGACAGACTCCGTGGGACACAGGAAGAAACTGCAGTCTGTGCTTCATCAGAGAGCTGCACCAGCCCTGGAGGGAGTGCGGAAAACAAATGGAAGGAAGATGTTCTCATCAAGAGGCACCACCTAAGGTAAGTATTTCCCCACACCGGAACAGACTGCACTGGTGTAAACAGAGCCTAGAAATACCATAGGGATGCATTAGGTTGCGGACAAAAAACACGTTCTGGCCCGGACATGGTGTGAACAAGCCCACAGCCACCAGACCCGACCTGTTGTCTGCTCACATACAGACGGCTACTTACTTAGCTTAGACACATCAGTTTGTTCAGACGCGGATTACCTCTGTCCCTTCACAATCTCCAACTTTCAGACGTCAGCTTGGTTCAGCAGCCTGTCTGTGTAAGCCAGATAGGCCTGGACACGCGCTCCTCACACATCAGGCTTCAAGCTGCTCTCAGAGTTCCATGGAGCAATGACTGACTTGAGAATAAACACTTTTCTGTGCAACATCCACCTGTCTCCAGTCAGCCTCACACTTGTTCAGGGACCCTTTCCCTGCTGAAACAGCCACACTCTGCATCTTAAGACCCCATTCACACGGGAATCAGCCGGCACGTACGGCTCAGTGCTGCGTGCACGGCCATATCGGGCAGGTCCCGGGAAGGACAGGTTCTGTGTGTGATTATTACGCAGCCCCTGTCCTTCTCTATGGGAGTACGCGGCCGTACGCCACCCTACGCTCACCTCAAGTGCACCTCCGTGCGGGTGAGCATACTCGGAGGTGAGAGTAGGGGGGCGTACTAATCACACGCAGCACCTGTCCTTTCCGGGACTTGCCCGATACGGCCGTGTATGCAGCACAGAGCTGTACGTGCCGGCTGATTTCTGTGTGAATGGGGCCTTACACCGTGGCAGACAGTCCGTCATTCACACTACTCACACTATACTTTTAGGCAGATTCACATTTGGACGATCCGTGATTCTGCCCGGGCAATCATGCACGGTCGCAGTTAAAAAAACCGCACATTGCGAAAAAGGTGCCTTTTTTCAGTGATTCCCGCGTGGATGTAACCCCAACTGATAATCAATGGGGCTGCGTGGGAAATGCTGTCTGCACCTGCCCTTATGGTTTTGTATACAAACAGCGTTATCTCTAAGTGCCAAACTGTATACGTCACAGTGGCTCAATGTGTCACAAATCCAACATTATAATATTTCCTTCTAATTTTTGAATGACTGTACCTGTATATTCTGTGTACCACATTTAAAAAGGTTTAGGCTTCATTCACACAAGAAAAGGCCGGCACATATAGCTCCGTGCTGCGTGCACGGCCGTATCGGGCAGCTCCCGGGAAGGACATGTGCTGCGTGTGGTTAGTATGCAGCCCCTGTCCTTCTCTATGGGAGTACGCGGCCGTACGCCACCCTACGCTCACCTCAAGTGCAGGTCCGTATGGGTGAGGGTGTCCCTGGATACCTGCACCCATACGGACGTGCTGGGCGGGTGAGCGTAGGGCGGCGTATGGCTGCGTACTTCCATAGAGAAGAACAGGGGCTGCGTACTAATCACACGCAGCAGCTGTCCTTCCCGAGAGCTGCACGTGCCGGCCTTTTCTCGTGTAAATGAGGCCTTATTGGGGAAAAAAATGGGGCTCTGGCATTCCCCTACTTAACTTAAAGAACTCCAGGATTTTGTAAAATTAGCATTTGCAGTGGGGCTGCAATAGGACATTTCAATAAAGTTCTAAAAAAAAATTAAAATGAAACACTGCAATGCGTCTCAATGGACTGCATTGGCACTGTTCGGGGGCACGCACACCAGTAGCCATGCAGTTGAGCACAGGTGCTGGTGTGAACATACCCTGAGGCTGCATTCACACCTAAGTGACACCTATTGCGGACATCTTATGCATGTTTTTGTGAGCGGACTGTGGCCTATTAAGCAGATTGTGAGCAGACTGTAGCATATTCATGTGCATAGGCAAAATGCGTTGAATCTGCTCAAAAATAACTGCAACGTGTGTTTTTCAAGCCTTTTCTACTGAGTCAATGGGGAGAAATGCTCTGAATTTGCCCCAAAGTAGCTCATGTAGTATTTCTGCTTGCAAATACGCTCAGGTGTGAACAAGGACCATAGAACTGAATGGAATTCCTGGGGTCCAGCTTTTTGTTGCGCTGATTCACACGCGACAATACGCTTAGGTGTGAATGGAGCCTTAATGTGTGTTTAAACGGCCACTTGTACTCTGTGACAGGGTGACAACGAAGCTGTGCGATTAGGAGACAGCGCCAATGGGTAGTCACCGTATACCAGGAATTGCCTGGACAAGGACCTTCAACTTAAAGAAAACAGCAGAAAAAAATACTTTTGAAATGACCTTTATATGCTAAAGATTGTTATAGATTTTAGTGATTAGGCTTAATATTTATTTCATAACAAATTAACTTTGCGTGGTAGAGAGCTTTGTTAATGCAGATGAAATGCACATATACACAAAATGACCGGTTATTCTTCCACCAGGAGGACATGTTAATAGGTATTCCACCACAGCAGCCTAAACAAACAGCTGCAAATATTTCTGTCAGCACTCTGCTCCACATTCACTATACAGTTACACACTGGAACAGCTATTAGCGCCCCTCTAACAGCTGTGCACAGCACTAAGTTCAGGGTCACACGGCCCCGAGACTGCCTCTTCTATTCTTTTCTCTTATTGGCTGCTGCGGGAACCTCCCTCCAATAGGAATAATTCCAGAGGGCTTGTCATCAGTTACTGGTAGATCGCTAAAGGCGGAGTGACAAGACAATAATCGTGCGCGCTCCAATTGGTTCATTTACGCCATGTGATCTGACTTCTCGCTACTTATAGAACTTATTTGTTGTTTTGCGTCTGCTACCACTCTAAGAATAATAAATCGGTGGGAGAGATAGAAACATGTCCGTCAGGATGGGAAACTACACTTTATAAAGATTTGACTAGAACGCCACTAACGTGGCTTCAGATGAGTGTCACTCCTTTTTCATCCAGACTGCCATTAAGAAAGATACATTTTATTGACAGATGTTCTGTAAGGCTTCAATAAAATGTCTGCTGACAGACTTTTCCACCCACGAAGGCAGCGACACATTTTCTTTAGAAAGACAGTGAAATATATCCTTCTCTAGTAAGTCTGACTGGCTAAGGCACAGTGCAGAGAGCACTGCTGAAGAGAAAACAGCGCGCAGCCACCATGCATTGCAGGCTGGGAGAGCGTGCGCGGGCACCATGAATTGCAATTGGAGAGAACGTGCGCACGCAACGCAGGCTGGAAGTCACTAGGAGAGCGTGCGCGCGCGCAACATGCATTGCAGGCGGGGAGAGCGTGCTCGCGCACACTATGGCTCGGCCTGACGGATGGGGGCGTGGTGCTGAGGGACGGTGTTTAGCATTACACTAGGCAGGTGGCGCTGCTGAGCGAGCGGAGGCTTTCTAGCTGAAGCCTGGGCAAGCTGTGTATTCCGTACACTGGAGCAGCAACTGCAGACATAACAGACACCCGAAGGATTAAATGTGCAACAGGCGCAGAAGGAGGCAAGACAAGGAGAGCCAGGCTCTTACCGTCCACCTCCTCCCCTGGGGGAAGCAGGGAGCACACACCTCCCTGGGGGAAGAGGCTGCCACTGAGTCCTGCTGCTGCTGAGGTAAGGAGCTGCGATGTGGGCACTGCTCAACTCGGCTGTGTGACTGGTTTGCGGAAGGGAGGTGGGGGGCACAGCCAGGAGGGAGCTGTCAAACACTGGCGGAACTGTCATGCCCGGACTGGGGGTTCTCTTCCTCATAGTGAATTTGCTGCCCGGGAGCCTGCTGTCACTGATGGGGGTGCTGTCACTCTGACAGTGGCTGGCTCCTTCCACATTAGTGTGAAGGGGGTTGTTGTCGCATTGGGGGTGTTGGAGTAGCTGTCACGTCGGTAGATGTGGGTGCTTCCTATGCCAGGACTGTATGCCAACCTGCGCGTGGCATGGAGTGCAGTGTGGGCACACAGGTGCTCCCAAACTGAGTGTGACTGCAAGGGAGATCGGACTGTGAGTGACATGATGCCTGCCACTGGCTGTATAGGGCCACAGTGGAAGTACCACGCTGAGCACGTGATCTGCTATTGAGGTGCTTCCAGGGGGTGTTGTTACTTTAGGGGTGCTCAGGCTTGGTCACAGAGGGTGCTTTTACAATAAGAATGGACAGAAGTGCCGTCTCCAGGGGTGAGAGGGGTGGGAATCAGGTGCTGTTACAGAGACTTTGGTCAGGAGGGGACACTCTCATGGCAAGTGTTGTTGGAAGGGAGGTTCATTCATGACAACAGGCTGGTTGTTAGGAAGGGGAGCTGTGTGTGGGGGGTGATCAGCAGGGGGGTGCTGAGGTGGCAGTGCTGTCACAGTGTGGTAATGAGGGGACATCACTATCACAACAAGTGTGACTTGTTGGGGGGAGGGGGTGGTGGGGTAATGTTGTGACAGGAAGGGGCAGCGCTGTTAGTGAAAGCATGGCTTGGAGGGAGCAGCGCTGCCGGGGCGAGTGTGTCCGCGTGGGGCAGCGCTGCCAGGGCGAGTGTGTCCGCGTGCGGCAGCGCTGCCAGGGCGAGTGTGTCCGCGTGCGGCAGCGCTGCCAGGGCGAGTGTGTTCGCGTGGGGCAGCGCTGTCGGTGGAAGGGGGCATCGCTTTCGGGGCGAGCGTGGTCGCGAGGGGCATCGCTGTCGGGGCAAGCACGGTCAGGAGGGGGGGCATAACTGTTGGGGTGAAAAGGTCTGGAGGAGGGGCAGCGAGGGGGCAACCACGGCTGGGGAGTGGTCAGCGATGTCAGAGAATCTCTGCTTATGTTGAATGAGATGGACATAAATGTCTTTGCTTGGACTTGATGATGTTAGTCTATCTAGAAGAGTATCCCGGTAAAGTAAACCTGTCACAGACCTGGCCACTTCAGTCTGAGCATAGGTAAAACATCCCCAAGCAGAGGTTACTTTCAGTAAAACAGTCAGTAGTTCCAGAGACATGGCATCTGATGCATGATATATGATCATGATCTATGATTATGGCAACTGAAGTTATTTGCAGATCTTTACCTGTACTTGCGCTTTCCTTTTATTTCTTAAATGTGACTAGTGACCAGTAAGGAGACTTTGACAGTAAAAGCCAAGATTAACATAAAATGTAGCAGTCTGTATCTCTGGTTCCACTGGTTACTTTGACCTGAAGATTTACTAAATGCAGCCTCTGATTATCCATTTTTTTCCTTTATTTACCTGGCTTGAACTGTCAAGGTTTGGGACAGATTTATGTTGCCTTTTAGACCTGCTTTGTTGATTGTCTGTCTTGTTATACAATATTGCTTGAGGAGCCGTTTCTGTTTATAAACAGCTATTCATAGGAGGCTTATAGACTTGACTATTTACAAATCATTGGAGGACTCCAGAGTTTAATTATGAAGTGCTGAAGCTCAATCTTCGTAAAAAATTTAATCCCAGGTACTAGAACAGAAGTGTGCATTTGCACAATGATCTCAATAGTCCCCGTTGTATTTGGCATATATTGTGTAAAATGTTTATATTTCGGATAGGTGAACGCTAATTTAGTTCTGACCTTTTGAAGGCAAGAAGTCGCAGGTTAGCAACTCATGGTACCCATTAGGTCCTCCTGATGAGTTTCAGTTCTACTTCTACTTTTTTTTATCGCAAATTAGTCATAACAGTATAGTGATTTTGCAAATACATATGTAAAATATCCATCAAAAAGTATTTTTAGTGATTAAATATATAATAGACTTTTAAAATAATGTTTATACACAGTTAGGCCCGTGTCACATCATCAACCCTGTTCTTGGTGGCCAGTGACATGATCATCAAGAGACCTGAGAGAATGCTGACCTTCTCCCATGATTTTCTCCTTCTCTGTTCAGTTACTCAAAGGTAAAGGAATTATTTGCATGGCTAAAATGTAGAAAAGTCCTAAAGACCGGTAAATACCGTTTTTTGTATTGAGAATGCCCTACTGTGCTTCCTAAGGTAGTTTAAGGGCTTGTTCACACCAAATGCACACCAGTTTTGCATGAGTTTCTGCACACGCTGTGCGGTGTGTTACACCGCGTTTTTTTGCGCGTTTTTTTATGCGTTCCGGGACGGTTTTGGTTAAAATAATAAAATTTCGTTTAAAATGGGCTTTCAGTGCGTTCCAGAGCAGGAAAAATAGTGCTTGCTGCAGTTTTTTTTTTACATGCTCTGGAACTGAACGCTCTGGTGTGGACGCAGTTTTGATCCGTTCTGTAACTGCTCTGCTCCTGGAACGCGCTTGGTGTGAACTAGCCCTAACAAAGCCAAAAGCCATCATGCTCTCAGAAGCACTCCTCTCCTGCTGACCATACAGCCCGTAAGACACTTCTTAAAGTGTATTTCCATTTTTGCACTCCGATTTGAGAAAACCTCTCTGTGTATGTTTTTGTGTTCCCTTTAAGACTGCAAACCCTAAATAATTAAAACAATATTTCCTACCTTTTAAGGCCCCATTCACACTAAGCGATTTATCACGCCGCAATATCACGCATTTTTGCAGCGCGATATCGCGAGAAGTCACCTAGCAATGCTATTCAATGGAGCTGTCTTAGCTCCATGTCGCTCGTCACTGTGGCTCCTGCTGGACCCTTTTTTCGGTGGATTTTGCGAAAATGTTTCCATTTTTTTTAACCCCTTCGTGACTGACGACGTACAGTGTACGTCGCCAGCATCGGGGCTGTTTAAACAGACTCCCGGCGACTTTTGCCGCCGGGACTCTGTTTAAACTTGTAGAGCCGACTGTCGGCTACCCGACGGTGAAGGTCGCGCTGGAACGTCGCCCCGAAAGTCGCGCTATCCGGGCCGCGCGGATCCGCTGCAAAAGGTATGTCGCTTAGTGTGAATGGGGCCTTAGGTGTTTCTGTTGAGCAGACATTCAGACAGGCTGAAAGTTTCTCACTACAGTTTCAAAGTGACAGGAAACCCTATTTGTCCCCATAAAAGACTAAGGGCACTTTGAGCTCCCTCTCATTAACATGCAATGCTTCTAGATCTTTAACCCTTTGTTAGGACAGACATTGTTGAAATCTAGTTAACAACTGATGTGCCAGCACAGTTTATCCCTCGTTCACATCTGAACGTTTTGTAGCACGTTCTACGCTCGACGAACACTCTACAAAACGCTCAAACATCTAAATCCCATTGTATTCAATGGGTCTGGTTCACACCTTGGCGTATTTCAGCCCGTCCCTAACGCGCTACAAAACGGCCCACGGCTGAAAAGGTACATGTACCTCTTTGGGCCGTTTTTGTTGCACGTTTCAATTGGGATACAGCCAAGTAGCCCCCGGAAACGCGCGTTTGTCGCACAATTTTTTTACTGCGAATTGCTGTAAAAAACCCGCGCGACAGACGCGCATATGCAATACGCCTAGGTGTGAACCAGGGCTAAGGGAAACAAGTAAAACGTAAACCGCAATGTTTAATATTTTTAGGTTATGGTATGTGGATGAAACGTAACCAATAAAAAATAGGTGTTATGCCAATGTTGGTGCAGAAGTGGAAAAGCACTTTAAGGAAAGCAAGGCTCTGTCTTGGAATCACACACTGCTTTGTAGTTCTGAACTGTTTACTGGCCACTGGGCATAATGCTTTGTCATCCAAGCGTAAACAAACCTACCTTGTTAACATTTGTAGAGTAACCCTCAGCTACTTGGAGCTGGTTTGTTAACTGCAACCTTCACTGTACAGCTGCTATTAAAAAAACCAATTGTATAATATGTCATTGAAGCCCAACTCCAGACAAAGTGATTTATTTACTTTTGGAGACAGTAGGCAAGGGTTAGGGCCTTTGTCAGGTTTTATTGCTGTCTGTGTCCCTACTGGGGAGATGGGGAATTTCTTCAAAGGGGAGACGGGCATTACAAGAAAACCATTTTAAAGAAGTTACATTTTATTAACCCTTGCAGTGGGGCTACCCCTGCACTGTGAGGGTTAAAGGAGAACTATGAGGTGAGTGATTTCCACTCATCCTCATAGTTAGAGCCGACCTGTGACAAAGAAGCTGTCACAGGTCGGCTCTACACATACCGTCGCTCGTTCACTTACCAATCATCTCCCTGCTGAGATCGGTGACTATCAGTCACCGCTCCCCGCAGGGATTCCCACCCTCCCCACTCCGATCCTCCAGCTCTGAATGGAGGAACGCACTGGGAAGAGGCGGGCACAGCTGGCTCTGCCTTTAGATAGGCAGAGTCAGCTGTCACTCACGCAGCTGAGTGGATCCAGACAGGATTGTCGGGATCCGTCCCGGCTGCGGCTCTCTCAGTATGCCCGCGATATACTGAGCTTTGGGTCACTGGAGGAGGTTAGTTTGTGTCCTCCCGTGACCCTAAAAGAGAACTATGGGGAAAACCACTTACCCCATAGTTCTCCTTAAGTACTCGTTTTTGTCTAGGTTCAAAATTAAAGTTAGACTCGCCCAATTCTCTGAGCTGGCTTGTTCTTAGACTGTTCCATGGATCTTCTCTCCTCCTCCGCTGCAGTGGTCTAAGGTCTCTTAGTCATCCCATTCTATACACCCTGTATAGCACATGAGGATACTAAGGGACATGCCATTGCTGCAGCGGAGGAGAGAGAGGCAGAAGGGGCCGGTCTTCAAGAGATTAGAGAAGGGTTAGGATTTCTATTAATATTTTATTGTTTGTCCTGGTGACAACTGCAACTCCCATTTGGGCATCACAGCGACAGGGACACAGATGGAAAACCAACTGTTAAAAATGTTTCTCTTCCCCACTCTATCCAGAAGAAAAAAATAAAGCTGGCTAAAGTAAGGCTCTAAGTTGAAAAGCTGAAATGTAAGAAACTGTAGCCTGAACTCTGTAATGATCACTGTTTGTTAGCGTAGGTTGAACGCACAGTTCACGCTAATAGGTTTAGCTTTTAGAAGAGCGCAAGTGTTCCCAATACTGATAATTTAATAGAGCAATATAAGTATTATTATTCTCCTGGATTTTTATAGCTCCAACTTTCTGTGCAGCGTGTTGCAAAATAAAGGGAGACAGTACAGTTAAAATACAACTTATTGCAAGAGGGTCAGGAGTGTCCTGATCGTCAGGCCTTTTTTTATGAAAGGGAAGGGCGAGTGACACCAAACGTAGTAACTGTGTGGTGATGAGTTGATAAAGAAAGTAACATTTCAGTTGGTAGGTGGAGGTGCAATGGCCTTCTCAGACATAAAAGGTGCACAGAATAGAAGACATATTGGGGTAGGGAGCTCCAGTGGTTGGGAGAGGCTTTTTGAGAAATCCTTGAGGTATGGGGCCAAGTAGGTGGTGACAATATATCAGTATGTCTTGAGATGATGAAGTTGATTGGACTTAATAATCCGGGGTCATCAAAGCTTTGAGTGAAGAACCCCCACACCATTACATAACAGAATAGAATATGTCGATGATTGTTGGCAAACCTAAGATGGGTTGTTTTCTTCTTTTTTTTTTTTTTTTTGAACCACAGTGATTTCCTTTATGGTAATTTTCATGCAAACTCCTGTTCGGTATTTGTGTTATAGGAAACCTATTAACGCAGATGTTCTCAAGAACAAATGTGTCGTATTGCACTTTCAGCCTCAGCCAGCGCAGAGATTTTTCAACTTGTGGGGAAAAAATTGAAGCATCAACAGAGTGAGAGTTGTGATCACTGTGACAGGTTACCTCCGCACCTTTTACACACAAACAGCAGCCGCCATCACAGTTTTATGAGAAACAATGCACTTCCGGGTTTGCTGTTGTAATTTTAACCTTTTAAAAAGATTGTGTATCACTCGCAGCTACACCTGGACCGAGATGTAACAGAGCTCATTATATGGTAGCTTTCTTCCAATAAGTTCTTTCATTTCTGGTTAGAGCATTCAGAGATTTAGCGTCATGGTTTTGTTAATGACATTTTGTTTTAATAAAAATAAAATGGTAAAAGAATATTAAAAAGCAAGTAATAAGCAACACTAGTATAAATGGGAATAAAAGTTTAACCCCTATTGGACTTTGGTTCTGGCAAAATCGAATTCGTCCATCCTGATGCATTTCTAGGTCTCATAAACAACTCTTAACATTCTTTCATAGTTCCAGTTTTAGAAGAGAGCTACCGAGCTACAAATGCAGCTGTCTTTCCTGGTCACTGAAAAGGGTATTCACGGATATAACACAACCAACCAATCGTAGAGTCTGAGGGATGTGCTAAAGGGGTGTTGAAGTGTTTTATGATGGCCAGCAGACAGACCTTTAATGCCAATTTTTCGAACTGCAGCTATATTTCCATCGAACATCCAACATATTGCTTAGAAAGGAATTATAATTAATTTAAGAACAAGTAAGATATACAGTATATATCGGATGCATATATCGCTCAAGAGTTTTAATGTGTTCCATTAGCTTTCTGCTGCTAGTAATATAGGCGTGTTTTGTGTCTACCTCATTGTTATGTTCTTATATACCGTGTTTCCCTGAAAATAAGACACTGTCTTTTATATATTTTTTGGCTCAAAAAAACACACTAGGTCTTAATTTCGGGGTAGGGCTTTTTTTTTTTTTTTTAATGTACAACAATCCACACTTTTTCATGTAGAAAAGTCTACATGTATTAATGTACAAAAATATAGTGATCAGGGCAATCAGGGGTACCGTACCTTCCCAAGAGCAATTTGCTAACCAATCGCTGGCCAGAATGAGTGAATCACACTTTCACTATCGATTCCTTACAGGCGGAGTGCATTTGGTATCACTCCGGAGATAGGCGCTATAGAGGAGGCATCGGCTTATGCGGCTCTGCTCCCTCCGCTGCCGCCTCGCTTCCTCTAGTGCTGGCTTCGTTGGCACCGATGATACTCTCCCGC
>NW_017306630.1:225648-226746 GCF_000935625.1 Nanorana parkeri
GGCGCTATAGAGGAGGCATCGGCTTATGCGGCTCTGCTCCCTCCGCTGCCGCCTCGCTTCCTCTAGTGCTGGCTTCGTTGGCACCGATGATACTCTCCTGCCTCTCCCGTGGCTCTTCAAGTTCCCCCTTATGCCACCACCGGCCCTGGGAATGGTCATAACTAGGTCTTATTTTCGGGCTAGGTGTTATATTTTAGCAATTCCCCAAAATAGTACTAGGTCTTATTTTCGGGGTAGGTCTTATTTTCGGGGAAACGGGGTAGAAGGGTAACCATGGTTTATGAATATAACTTCATTACAGCTGAATTTATGAAATATGAACCATAGTTACAAAAAAAAACCCATACCGGACTGGGTATTGCTTTAAACTGCTTTACCAGACTATTTACAACGTGGCAAATTTCCAACAGCTTGCTCTGCTTCTAGCCAGGGCTGTTTAACCAGTTGCCGTCCGCCCGTAGTAGAAAAACGGACGGACGGCACTGTCGCATTCGCGGGTTGCCGTCGCCAGACGGCATATTATGATAGCTCTGTTTTCCTTGGAACTTTCTCTGCTTTGTGTTAATTGGAGCTGTGTAGCAGTGAGGGGTTCTATGAAGTGTGTCCCCACCTCTGACTGTCCACCACAGACATAAGCTTTAAGTGTAACCGTTTTGGAAAAATGAGGTTGGCACTGTGTTCAGTAAAAATTTCCCATTCCTTTTTTTTGCAGTTTTGAGCTTGTCAGACCATATTATCACAGCAAGAGATGCTTTCAGTTCCTTAGCCGCAACCTTTTAGTTCTTTGTAACCTGTTTAAGGATTGTTCAGAATACCCTTCCACTTAACTTTGTAGGACAGCCGCTTCTATGGAGAGTGGCAGCATTGTTGACATTTTCTGTTTGCAAACCATCTAGCTATATACTGATGGGAACCCAGGTCTTTAGAAATGCTTTTTTAAAACTTTCCTGGCTTATGCGTTTCATCAACTCCTCCATTTGGGGTCCTCTTTGTTGGGCCATATTGGACTTTAGTGGAATTTAAAACTGTACTCTGTTTTTTTTTGCAGGGCAGGTAAACTAGGCAGCCGCCTAGCAGCGCACAGCTGCCTAGTGCACA
>NW_017306630.1:226959-227271 GCF_000935625.1 Nanorana parkeri
CAGATGGCACAGCCACAAACCCCCCCCCCCCCCCACGGCGCCCCCCGTCTATTTCAAATTGCAAAAGCCAATAGCAGGCTGGCTATTGTACCTGCCCACTGAGCAGAGGAGCTGAACTGAGAGACATTTTTATCTCTCAGGTACGCTCATTTGCTCAGTTGGGGGGTTTCAGTAGCCAGTCTGCTATTGGCTATTTCAAATTAAAACAGCCAATAGCAGTCTGGCTATTGCTTCTGGCTGCTGACATTCACCTGTCGCTTGCGGAAGCTAGTCGGCAGGTAAATGGGGAAGTGGGGGGGATTGGGTGTTGCA
>NW_017306630.1:227380-242052 GCF_000935625.1 Nanorana parkeri
TAGCTGTTCTAAAATAGTTTAGCACCAGCCCTGTGTGTGTGTGTGTGTGTGTGTGTGTGTGTGTGTGTATAATATATTTTATATTAAAATGAAAGACACTGTGTAGAAACAGTATTGCATAAGAGTGAAATACATTAGAGGCAATGGGAGGCGCTCTGTAGAAACAACATTGCATAATGTTACTGTACATTAAAGATCCTGTAAATACATAAGATACAATGTAGACAGTTAGTGCATTAGGTGAAAGAAAATGGATGCTGGGCACCCTGCTGATAGAAGCTTGTGAAGTCCAGGAGCCACTTTACTTCTGGAGGCTTTCTAGTCTCTAGTTTTAGCTCCTTTACAACTGGCCTTATGTAAGATCTTTAATCATTAAAATCAAGTTGGGCACCTTGGCTAAAGCTACTCGGGAGATGTTCACAAACCCGAATGTGCTAGTAAAATTGCTAGTGATTAATCATTTAGTAGCTTTGAGTCAAACAGAATTGGAGCTTTGCACTAACATGTGAGAGCATCACTTAGATGCTCCATTTGTTCCATCTGTTTAGCAACTGTACATTACTCTTGGCAATTCATTTCTTGTGATTTAGTAGCACATTTCAGTTACAAATATTTGAGTAGCTCAAGGTTATAGCTGGAGTGTTGGGTTAGTTGCTGTCTGTCCTCACACACGCTGATAAGATAGGTGAAGGTGTGTGAAGACAGGTCACTGAGTAGCCCACACCTGTCAGACTGGTTATGTTGTATTAAATAATTGGTTGTGGTCAGCCTGGCAATTTTGTATTGTTTGAAACCATCCTTAAAATACAACTAAAGGCTTGTGGCATTTCTGTTAAAGAAATGTTGCAACCTGCCTGCATTGTGTAATTGCAGTAGAGCTGAAGCCTATAATATGGATCACTGTAAAAAAATCTAAATGAAATGAATGGTAGGCAGGGTTATCCAGCACTCCAAACTACACTTCCCATAAGGCCCTGTTCACACCTGGATATTTTGTCACATGTATCTGATGTGCACAGTGAAATGCTCTAGACAAGAAATCCCATTTATTTCTATAGCCCCTGTTCACACCTGAGCGTAGTGACCCGTGTAGAAAAATGCCCGTTGATGGAAAAAGTACATGAGCTTCTTTTTGTCAGATGACCGTGCATTTTATCTCCATAGACTCAATAGGAAATGCTTGGAAATGTGGGACACAACTATTTTTGGGTGCATTTTATGCACATTCGACCATCAGCGTGTGACAATCTGCTTGCAAAAACACACGAATTAATGTACGCGCAAAAACGTGCAGTGAAAATGTTGTAGCCTTGGTGTGAACATGGCCTAACTCCTCATTATTGCATCTGCATTTGCATAAAATGGGTCATGTCAGTAGAAGTAAAACAAAATGATGTTGGGGCGTGGTTTATGCAAATCAAATACAGAGGCACAAGATACATGTGGGCTCCGCAAGAGCAGCACTGCAGTATCATCACAGCAGGATTATTTCACAATTTTTATTTTTCTATTTTTTATTTTCCTCAGTAAAACCTTTTTACATAACAATTGCAGAAAGTATTTTAATTAAGAACTCCAGGCACATTTTTTTTTTATTTTTTTAGGTCAGGAGCAAACTATGCAGAGACCAGTGGTCGGGAGCAAACTATGCAGAGACCAGTGGTCGGGAGCAAACTATGCAGAGACCAGTGGTCGGGAGCAAACTATGCAGAGACCAGTGGTCGGGAGCAAACTATGCAGAATCCAAGGTTTACTGAATGTGAAATGATTTAATAAGGAGATCTAAAGGAGATATCTGCCGGCCGCCGGCATCTGGAGTCTCTCATCCCTCCCTGGAGCCATCCCAGGGAGGGATGAGGGACTCCATGGATCCCCACTGCTTGTAGGGTCTGTGGCAGCGGGGATAACATTATATACACTGAGTGGCCAGTTTATTATGACCACCTGATGTTTGTAGGCAAATTAGCTATAATTAGCTATAATTTCGCGCTGAAGTTGCTAGAGGACCAGACCATTATAAATAGGGAAGCAGGATGTTTACGACGACAGTAGAAGTGATTTGTTTCTGAAGATATGGGTAAACTACGCGATTTTACAGCCTTTGAACGTGGGAGGATTGTTGGCGCTCGGAGCCATGGAGCAAGTATCAGCAAAACAGCAGAATTCATTAAATGTTCAAGAGGGGCTCATTGTTAAAGTGTTTGGTACAGAATCAACCCTCGCCATGCACATGTCAGTGCTGTTTTTAAAGCTATATGTCACTTGCAGACGGTTTTTCTTTTAGTAACATCTTGCAGTGTAGAAGTAGACTCCGTACCCTCCTTTCTTGTGAGATAGTGAAGATGAAATGGTGAATTCATTAAAGCCTTGCAATGCAGTATTGCATAAGAGGGGCTGATGTATAACTTCCTTATTTGAGGAAGAAAAGCTTGCCTTCTCCTTGACAATGGGTTTTGCAATGATATTAGAAAGGGATTCTGTGAATACTTCTCCTGAAAGCTGTAATTCCTCTATTGTCTTTTCTGTACTGTGAATAGTACAAATGATTTAGCAGAAGGTTGGTGGAAGATATCTTGTATGTAAGTGAAAATTTGGAGTAATGCTCATCCAACAAAGGATTCCTGTATGAGATCAAGATAGAAAGCTGGGGGTTCCTGTGCATGTAGATATGAAAGCTAGAGCAAAATTGAAGTGGCACCAGTTGCTCCTTAACAGCCAGTAAAGTTTCATCTGTTAAGTAAGGCAAGGCATCTTTGCAGCTTATATGGATTAAACAAAGCCGTGGGGTTCATTCCTAACTACAACCAATACTTCTGTGTTGGATAGAGTGGGGAAAAGCCTCTGTTTGGTTTTTATTGCTTCAGGATATGTATTAGTCGACTCTGGACCCATTGACAGATGAAGATTAAGTTGATGTACAGTTCTTAAAGGCAGCTCTCTGTCGAGCAGGGCTTCCCTATGGGTCCCTGGAATGGCATATCTTGACACCAGGTCAGAGGATATTTCGGCCAGTGCATTTCAGGGGCTAACAACTCCCCCTGCCACCATCATATTGTTTAAGCTTTTGCTGTCCAGTATACCCCAATAATTGCCATCACTTAATCCCTGATAAAGAGGGGCTTGTTAACCCCTAAAATGGGCTTGATGGCTCGTTTATCCTGTTGTCAAGATAAATAAACCTTTATTGGGCTTAGGACAACCAGTGGTGCTCTAATCATTTTAAATATTATGACATACAATGGCATGTATGATGCAGCTTGTCAGTAACACTAGGGATGTCCCGATACCGATACTAGTATCAGTATTGGTGCCGATACCAGGCATTTTCACAACTACTTGTATTCGTGAAAATGCCCCGATTCTTAAGGCCGATGCCGGCCCTTCAAATTTTCAAATAGCAGCGGCCTGTCCGAGTTCCCGCGCTTGTGCGAACCTCAGCAGCATGCTGGGGACCTGCATTTGGTGTCCATTTCTCTATTTCCTCCTCCTCCTTCCCGGCGCAGGCACAGCCACAGCCACGGACAGCCCCGGGGGTGGGACTACCGCCCAAAGGCTAGAAGCTGGGGGTTCCTGCCGCACACTGACGGGGAGGACTGTGCCGGGAGATGGATGAAGGTTGGGGTGGGGCCCCAGCGGCGCAGATAGTCGGCTGGACTAGACGTGGGGGAGGCTGGGTCCCTACATTGCCGGTGAGGTGGAGTGCCCTTATAGCCACTGCAGATGTCCACGTTTCCCGGGTGAGATCGACACGGAGCCTAGTGAGAGGAATTCTGCTTTGGGGACATGTATTCGCAGAACACATGTTCCAAAGCAGAATACTATTCTGCCTTAGGGACATGTGTTCTGCTTTGGGATTATGTATCCTGCAATGTGGACATGTATTCTCCATACACATAGCCGCGTATGTATGGCTCCATACACATAGCCACGTATGGAGCCGTATATTTGCATAGCGTATATATGTGCAAAAACGGAGTGGAACAGAGATGCGTCCGGGCAGCGTATTGCTGCGTATTTGCGCGTACATGCGTACAGCACATTCAAAATTCCATTACGAGTGATGCATTCTGGGATTGCATATAGTGCACGCATATACACATATACGCACGTATATGCATATAAATACATGCATATACGCACGTATATACGCAATATACAATTGTGCTCTTGCGTTGTGTGTGAATGAGGCCTAAAGGTCTTGCGATTAGAAGTCGACCAATATGATTTTTTCAGATCCGATACTGATACCAATTTATGGGCCACCTTTCAGGCTAATAACTGATATAAGGTACCGATATTATGTTCACATCCAACTACGGAATCTTGCGTCAGCAGCTGAATATCAGCAGCGGGCAGTGGGCCTGATATCGGTTGATGGCAGTGAAAGGGAGCTTCTGCCCCTGCCCCATTCTTCTACCAAGGACTAGATTCCGCAATGGCCAATAGTAGGCTAGCTATTGCACCCGCCCACTGCCGCCTGTCAATCAATAGAGGAGCAAACCTGCAGATGAATGGAGCAGGGGGTTTGTTGGTGACTGCGGGGGGCCGTGGGGGAGGCTGAAGCATCAAGGAATCCCTGCTGTTTCTATCGTAGTCAGGCAGTAGTTCTGGTAATCGGTCGACCTCTACTTGCTATAGTAGATATTACAAATATTGTATAATTGATATTTTCTTGACATCCATATATGAGGATATGGAGTTAGGGAAGAAGTTGAGGGATTGTAAGAACTGATTTTTTTTAAAATTATTTTTAAAATTATTATTATTTTTGAATGTATTTACTGAGGCCCCAGGGATGTTTTTGTATTTCGCTATGCACTGAAATGTTGCATACATTTAAAGTGTTTTTAATATAAATTACAGTGTTCCCAGGCCTCACTTTCTGCAGTATTTAAGTAATATACCTTTTGAGTGGGTTACACAGTTTTATTCTGATAAAGAGGGGTTTTTGGCACACATTTTTTAAAAGGTTAATAAAGATAATAAGGATAATAAAGGTTTTAGTGCAGAATGACACTTGTGGTTGATAGTACATTTTCATAGATATCTCTACATCAGACCAAAAAGAGGGGCAACTGACGAGGACAGAGGGATTTGGGAGGTATGGTAGTTTGCAGTCTTACATTTTTAGGACTTATTCATCAACCAGCCAGTCATTTTTGCTCTTTTCGTTTGCCAGTGCCATATAAGAAAATGAAATTGGTTTGCTATGGAAAGCAAGGACATTCCATTTAGACACTATGATAGATAAGTTCCAACTGTTTTAGGGAATATGAACTTCGAAGACTGGGTGGCGCTGTGAAGTATCTTCTCAGCTGCTGAGTCCCCAGGCATAGCATCCTAGAGATTAGCTGCAGAGTATGCAACTGCTCAATGTCTTCGAGGTCCTGCCCAACCATAACTGTCATGGCTGCTTTTTTACTGGATGTGTGTTAATTTACATATTTTTCCTTCCCTGATCTGTTCGACCCCTTAGCAGACTTACCGGTTCGAATAGGAGCATTTTCCTATAGTTCGAACTAGGGGTGGCACTGATACCGTTTTTTTGGTATCGCCCAGCTTCTTTTTTGGTACGAGTACCGATATTTGTTTTTCAGTACTCGCTGGTACCGGAAGTCCCATTAAGGAAGCCTGGCGGGGAGTAATGACTTGCTGCCTTGATTCCTGATTAGCCAGGAAGCCATTCGAATGCTCCCTCGTCACCAGGTGACGAGGATGCATGGAGCCGGCTTTCTGGCCAATCACCAGCATCCAGACCAATCGGGAAGCCAGGTGGCGAGTCACACACGAAGTGACGAGGGAGCATAAAGACAGCTTCCCAGCCAATCAGGAAGCCCGGGGGAGGCGAGTCATTACCCACCCCCGGCTTTCTGATTGGCTGGGAAGCAAGCTCCAGGGTTCTTGCTGATGAGGGAGCATGGAGCCGGGGGCCAATTAGGAAGCCGGGCAGCGTGTAATGACTCTTCGCCCGGCTTCTTGATACCAGAAGTTCCTGTATCGGGATAGGCATCGTGAGCAGGCATCGGGAGCATTTGGGCGAGTACTCGTACTCGGTATCGGTGCATCCCTAGTTTAAACTGTCATTTTAAGGGCTGAACCTAATAGTGAAATGTTTTTGCAAAAGATATTTAGGATCCCAGTTTAAGTTTTTGCACCGGGACCTAGTGACCTTTTAGTTAGACCTTACAGTGCAAGGGAAAGGGGCACAGATAATAATTCATGCAATGAACTCCGTTATACTAGAACAGTATGGTAAGAATGTGAGAAGTAAAACAGTGGGGAGTTGTATGCTGTACATAGTGTGCAGATAGACTGTCGCCTCAAGAGTGCCTGTATTCAGATGTCGGCAGCTTTGGAGAATTTGATAAGAAAAAGGATGTGACCTAAAAATACAATCTCCTCTCCTGTGCTTCTGTCCCAGACACACTACAACCCTGAAATAAAAGCTTTTTACTTGTGTCCCAGAAGGAGTTGTTGTGTTCTTCTGTTTTCAAAAGTATAGCTTCCCTGATTTGTGACATGACTTTGATTGCAGATTTAAGTATACATAATTAGCTTTTGCTGCCCGCCAAGTACATTATTATGTTTCTCAGTGCTTACACAAGGAACTGCTGTTTATATCCAAACTAATAATTGCAGTAATTAAGCAACAGGTCCCTAAACAGCCACTAACAAACCAACCTGTGTGGCTTGTAGATCAGAACAAACAGTGAAATATTTAACAGGATTTGGGAGCTGTAGATCTCTCATTATATTCTGGCAAACTTCAACTACTACTTAGACCATCTAGCTCCATTCCAACATGGAGATTTGGCACTCTGCTCCACGTGGAGAAATCCACAATGAACTGCCTCCCCTTCTTGCTATGGCCTTCCACGCTGCTTTTTCTTCTCCAGCTTTTCATTTCTAAAGTTACCCTTCTAATTTGTCTGGGCCATGAAGCAGTTCCCGGGATTGGATTGAAGTGCAAGAAAATTGAAGACCCTGTGTATAGCTGGTTGCTACATGACCCTGACTATGGAAGCCTCACCTGATCCTGGAATCTAGGGATGCACCTATACTGATACTAGTATTGGTATCGGTGCCCAGTATTTGGGTGAGTACTCGCCCAAATGCTCTGATGCCTAGCCCGATACTTCCTGTATCAGGAAGCCGGGCAGCGCGTCATTACATCGGGACGAGAGAGCATGGAGCCGGCTTCCCGGCCAATCAGGAAGCCGGGCAGCATGTAATGATGCGGCGCCCGGCTTTCTGAGTGGCCGGGAAGTCGGCTTCATGCTCCCTCGTCATCTCATGACGAGGGAGCATGGAGCCCGGCTTCCTGATTGGCTTCCTGATTGGCCAGAAAGCCGGCTCCAAGCTTTCTCGTCACATAGTGACGAGAAGCATGGGGATGGCTTCCCTGCTAATCGGGAAGCCAGGTGGTGAGTCATTACACGCTGCCAGCTTCCTTAATGGGACTTCCGGTACTTGGTATTCGGTATCGGAACTCAATACCGAAATACTGGTATCGGTGCATCCCTACTGGAATGCATGTGTTAATACAGTATATGAACTGATAATAGCTACAGGGTGCTACACCATCATTTACAAACTGCTTATTTTGCTTTACAAGGATCATGATGTTGTCATTATACAACATCATGTATATCACCCAGATCTTGTCTTTGTATAGTGCACAAACATGTGTACCACTCTATTCCTCTTGGGTTTATTTGTAATGTTAATAAAACTTTCATTAAAAATGTATTGAAACTGAAAAAAATAATCTCATTCCCAGCATGCATCTGGTTAGCAGACCTTGCACTTTAAACTCTTGCTCGATTGCAGCACTTTTTGCTTTAACCAGTTGTAAGTAATTTTAATTGTTGAATTACTTCACCATTTTGTGTTATTGGGAGTTTGCCTGGAATGGTCATAGGATCACCCAGATAGCCAATATGCCAAAAATGAGTGCTTGCATTTTTCTTTTGTTGTCAAAGGATGGGCTAACTGCTGGCTCCTAGGTTGAACTTCTTTCATTTTCGGAAGTCAGTGTATCAACACCAGGATTTTACCTCAGGTTTGCGTTTGTCTTGAGGCATTGTGGTTGTTTTGTGTCACTTGGCAAACTATGCTTAAACGTTGTGCTTAAAATGACATTAAAGGATAGTGCAAGGACTTACCTTAAATGATGCCTCTTGGTCTGATCATCTTTCCTGTAGCTTTCAGGAGTCCCTCCAGTGCTGGTACCGTTCTCTGATCCAGTCCTCTCTCTTCCTGGCACTTCCTGTCCCACGGACTCTGTGCGGGTGCACGCTGCCTCCATTGATTTTTGTGTCTCTCCTCGTCTCCCGGCCGAAGATCTGAACTGCGCATGCGTCCGCCCCATGATCTTTGCTAGCAGTAGATACAGTATATGCAAAAACCCCAGATGTTTTAAATATCCTTTAACATTTTTATCAAGATTCTGCTTATTGCCCTGCTAGCCTGCACGTCCTTCTTAGAGTGACCTGATTCATTTTAACCCCTTCGTGACTGACGACGTACAGTGTACGAGGATCACTGTTAACATCTTGTTAGAATTTGCCATTTTTAGTGTGATTTTTTAATTCTACTTTCTGATTAAGTAGGGTATACACGGTTAGAATTTCGTGCAAACTAAATAGATTTCAGAACGTTTGTTCGACTTTCTTGTAGTTGTTGTGGTCAAATTGATGATGGATTTCGACCACAGTGATGAAAAAATTTGATGTTGGAAAACTTTTCTTGTCTCAAACGAAATTCTAACAGATAATGTGGTTTTGTTTGGAAATCTATATTAGTTCCAAAATCAAATGTTACATAAAAAAGAAAATCAAATGAAATTTGAAATGACAATGGCCAAGTCTCTGATGGTATTATGAAACGTTTGTGCAAAATACTACCGTACTACTACCATTGTGCGATTATATACCGTATTTTAGTCACTGTATTAAGAAACGGTACTGTTTATGGCTATGTGTTTGGCTTCATTTGTGAAAAGAAAGAGTTATTTCCTGTGCTATGGTGTTTGGAACTTTTTTCTTGGTAAAAGTATATTTTTATAGGAACTGAAATTTTTGCAATCATGGTTGTAGATGTCAAAACCTGTGCCCCAAGCTGTGCCCAGCATATATTAAAACATTCTCAGAATATCCCCATATTGAATGTTAACTAGACTGGTACTTTCAGTGGCTTTATGTAAAAGCTAAATACACAGTTGTACAGCTGCAGCTAACAATTATTTTCAAAATCGATTAGCCGATTATTAAGTTCGATTAATCGGATAAACAATAAAATACATTTTAAAAAATGGCTCCAGTGATAGACTACTAGTTTGTATTGAGATTGTAGCCCATCACAGGAGCAAGCTTGGAGCGGTGGAAGTAATACATAAAAAAAATTGTGTGGTGTGCAATATAGTGGAATGGAAAGTGTAAAATTATACAGCAATCAATGCAGAATGGCACCGACTACAGAGGACTACAAATCCCAGCAATAGTACATTATAGCTGGTGGTATTCTGCATTGCGCTGTATAATGCATTATTGCTGGGATTTGTAGTCCTCTGTACAGCAATGCAGAATACCACCAGCTATATAGGATTACAACAAGTCCCAGCAATACATTATACATACAGTGTATAATGTACTATTGCTGGGATTTGTATTCCTCTATAGCTGATGGTACATTGTGCTGTACTGTATATTATACCATCAGCTATAGAGGACTACAAATCCCAGCAACACATTATAGAGCACCATGTGTGGGAGGGGGAAGTGCAGGCTTACCTGAGCAGTCTTCCAGCAAAGTATTTAGCTTTTACATAAAGTCACTGAACGTATTCATATATATTTTCTTGATTATTGTTTTGTAATTTTGTTCACCCACTTTTAAGTATTGCAGTATACTGCTTTCTACTGCAGTGCAGTGCTAACAATAAGAATCGAAGGTACACTTTTTTAAATGATAGTTCCTGTGAAACGTACAATTTAGGCAAAACTAGAAATTAAAGTTACACTTTAAAATAAGTGGCACGTTTGCCCGATTCCTATCGCTCAACGCCCTCAAAGCCTACATTTAGGCTTGCTGTGGGCAAGCAGGGCTAAATGGAGAGCAGGGGAGCCACCGCTTGTTTTGTACAAGTGATCTGGGCAGCTATAAAGCCACCCAGATCACTTGTAGCAGCCTGCTTCTCCCCCCTCTCCCCGCCATGGTTTTTGAGGTTCCTTGCTCTTTTGGGGGACTTGAGGATGCAGAGGGGGGAGCAGACCAGAGAACATCCGTTCTCCGATCTGCTCTGTGTGATCATTGAGACAGAAGTGCTGTACTCACAACGCTTCCTGTCTCAGCTGCCACAATCCGGGCTGCACAGGAGATTGAGCACATTGCTGTACTTGACCTTTTGTATTGGAGGGCAGGCTCCATAAAGAGAACCTGTCACCTCCAAACACTATCACATATGGGATTGCTATCCCCTGTGTGATAGGAATAAAGTTTAGTGAAAAAAAGTGATAAAAAGTTAAAAAATAATATAAATAAAAATTGAATTTTTTTTTAAATCAACCATATCGCCCCCACCAAATAAATGCACATGTAGGGCATTGTGTGTGTGTGTGTGTGTGTGTGTGTGTGTGCGCTGCCCTCATTCCACTGTGTGGCATATTGTGGTAACGGGGCAGCAGTGCTTTCTAACACGCACAATGTGCATTAAAGGGGAAGATCACTTTCCCAAATAATTTGGAAAAATGGAATTACCCGTTCAAATCTGGCCCCCTCTCCTCCCCCTGCTATACTTATCTTTTGGCAAGTGGTCATTTCCCTCTGCCGGTATGGGTGTACTATATGTACCCCGTACTGCCCCCTGCCGCAGCCCTGCACTTTGGATTTTTAATTTCGCTCACAAATTGCAAGCACTCATTGGTCATGGTAAAATACGTGCTGTTTTGGTTGAAATTATTTTTTGAATTACGACACATAGATTGTCATGAGGGACCCCGCTTCAGTCCTTGGACAAGTATTTTTTTTTTTTTTTATTTTCTAGTTCTAGCCGAACTGTGACGATGAAACTGTCACAGGTCGGCTCAGTAGATCGGGAAGTGAGCAAACACATACCGGCGTTCGCTCACCTCTCGATCCTGTCACGGCTCTCTGCTACAGCTCGCAGTATACTGAGCCTAGGGTGACGGGAGGACGCTAGTTTGTGTCCTCCAGTTACCCTAAGGAGAACTATGGGGAAAAGCCTTAACCCCATAGTTCTCCTTTTAAGATGTGTCTCTGTTGTAAAACCGAAACAACATGGGTAAACCGAGCAAGAATTTTGAATAACACTTCCACAATACTCCACACCATTCATGTGTGTTGTGATCACCTGCAAAAGTTTGTTACTATACACGTGATCAGCAAGTGAATAGTTTTGTGTGAATCAGAAAGCTCAATAGCTACATACAGTATACTCTGTTATCCGGCACCTATGGAGATCGGTAGGTGCCAAATAACTGTAGTTTCTGGTGGCTTGAGAGTTCAAAGTAACTCTCAAGCCACCACCACCCCCATGGCGCTCTGCCTTCCCTGCGGCCCCATTTACCTGCCGGCTAGCTTCCACAGGTGAATGTAAGCAGCCAGAAGCAATAGCCAGACTGCTATTGGCTATTTCAAATTGCAATAGCAGGCTGGCTTTTGAAACCCCGCCCAATGAGCTGAGGAATGGACCCGAGAAAGAAAGTTCTACCTCAGGTCTGCGCCTCTGCTCAGTGGGTAGTTGCAATAGCCAGCCTACTATTGGCTATTTAGAATTGCAATAGCCAATAGCAGGCTGGCTATTGCTCCCCATTGTTTACATTCTGCTGCCGTCTGGTATCAAAATGTAAACAAATAATTTTGTTTGCAACTGGATCAGTTTGGTTGCTAATTAAATGTTTTAGTGTGCACCAAGCAACCAACAATTTTTTAGTGTGCATCAAGCCACCGGGCAAAAAAACAAATCTAGGGCATGTTATAGCCTCGATTTTTTTTTTTTTTTTTTTGCCGGTTGTTTGAATGCCGAATAATGGGGAGTTTAGGGTACGATAAAGAAAACATTTTTCAAGTACAGTAAAGGACACAGGGTTGTATTCAGAGACATAGGGTTATGCTGCCCACTTTCTGAGATTGGACACTGGCAAAGAAAGCTGTACGACAACCCTGCATATCCCCTCCCATTCCCAGCAAGCCTTTTTTTTGCTAGTGTCCTTAGGAAAGGGACATCTCACTGCTCTGAAAGATGAAAAAACATTATTTCTTTTATCAAGATTCTTTTTTTTTTTCTAGCAAGTTTCTACAGTTGCTGACATTGAACTCCAGGGGCGTGGACATTTTTTAAAATACTACTTGTCCTAGGACTAAAGCGGAGGCCCAATCTACTTGTCCTAATACCAAAAAATAATTTTAACCAAAATCGTATTTAGCAGTGCTAAGAAGCGCTTCTCATTGGTCAGCGCCATCAGAGGACTACGCTGACCAACGAGTGCTTGCAATTTGCGAGCGAAATTCAGAATCATGGCACATGTACAGATAATACACCCCTACTGGCGGACGGGAAGGACTGTTTGCCGAAAGGTAAGTATAGCGGGAGGGAGAGGGGGCCAGATTGGTGCGGGTAATTCCATTCTCCCATTTGCTGGAACTCCTGTGACAGGAACACTGCGAGTGCAGCGTTCCTGTGTTTGTGCTCACATGGAGCAGAGCGGAGAACAGACGTTCACCGCTCTGCTCCTTGCTTTCAAACCTGATCTAATTTGCCCTGGTCCCGGGTGCCCCAGGAGAACGGGGGACCCCAAAGACCCCGGCGGGGAGAGGGGCAGCGGAGGACAGTGACAGATGGTGGGCTGTGTAGTGAGGCAATGGCCGGGGACACAGGCAGAAGGCGGTGTCACATGCAGAGGGAGGAGCGCCAGCGGCTGGAGAGAAGCAGTGTTCGGGGAGGGGAGTGAGAATCAGGCTGGTTACAAGTGATGCTGCACAAGATCACTTGTACAAAACGGCTCCCCCTCTACATTTAGCCCTGCTGCCTGCCCGAAGCCGAGCTAAATGTAGAAAAAAACTACCCGCCCAGCGCCTGCTACTGCATGTCCCGGACATCAGGCAATCAGAATTCCACACCCCTGGACTCATTTGCAGCTTTTCGGATCGGCTGATCCTCGGCATTGCCATGGAGGCCATACCCAGACCCCATGGGTAGAAGATGCAGGTCCTGCCTGTAATGTGCCTTTGTGCACTGCTACAGCTGCTCCTACACAGTCAGCTGCACACACTGAGGAGGGGGTTACATTATCTTTAGCTGATGTACTTGAGAAGTTTCAGTCCTTTGAGATAAACATAAAGACACTGTTGCAATTCTCACTGATGATGTTCGCTGTGTTTAGACCTTGAACAACCATAATTGGTTTTACTAGTCTGGGGTCCCTGAAAATCCACCAGTCCAAAAATGATTTGTGGATTCACTCCTATAGCAGATTTTATATGAGCATTGGCCCAGTCAGGACAAAGTCTTTGCACCTCCTAAGCATTTTTGCCCAACAATACCCCATGGGGGACATGTATTATAAAAGTGACTTTTTCCCACAGTGGATCCAGCCATTAGCTAAGTAAGACCTTATCTGTCCTAGTAGGGGGCTGTTCAAGGATCCTGTGGACAAAAGGCAGGAAGTACTTTCCAAACCATCCTTCTCCTTTGAAGGCCTTGCCATGCAGCCTACTGTTGTGGCTAGGTACATATGTAAAACCTTAGTCTGGGCTACAGATATGGTCAGGGTTCCAGGTTCTATCTTTTCGGACCCCCCTGTTCTCCAGCAGCTGGAACTCATGCCCGTAGATGCACAAAGGCAAATTACAGGAAAGCCCCGCATCTTCTACCCATGGGATCTGGTGGACCCCATGCCGGTATGAGGTCTGGTGGATGTGACCTGCCAAATCTCCAGGATGCGTATCTTTGTAGGAGGACCCTTTGGCTAAAAAGTTGGTCCACAGAAAATCTGTGCAAAAGACATGTGCTAAGTATGCCTTTTGAGGGGATACACCCTCTTGATAAACCCTGAATACGTTTTTCCCGAAATCCATGGGGGAAGGGGAAGCACCTTTTTTGTCCCAGCAAAAGTAGGTGAAATCTCATTCTGAGAAATACTTTACCCCTGTTTCTAAAAATAGTTCCTGGCATCTAAGATGTTTCTAGAAGAAGCCTGGGACCTAGATCCACCGGAGCACAAGCCCTGAACTCCAAAATCATTCAAGCCGGCGGCCAAGTCCTCACACCTCCACTTGCTTAACTAGGCAGAGCAAGAAGAGCCAGCTAATATTATAGAAATGATTTCCCTAATTGAATTCACTGGTTGCGTAAGCATGCAAGGAGGTACATGGAGCCAACAAATTGAGCCCACAGGTCATGAAAGAAATATGTGTGGGCTGCTGTTGCTGAGCTTCTGCCATTGCTAGTTTGCTTGGCTGTGTCTCAATTTAGTACTTCTTAGTCACCGTCCTGAATCAAGTGCGCAGTAAGTGAATATCGGAGAAAAGTCAGAATCTTTTATACTTGTTCCAGATCAGAAACTGAAAAGTGAACAAAGCTTGTAATTTGACCAGTTTTCAAGCTATCTTCTAAGATTTATATCTCGTGATGATCAGCTGGTTTCTCTTAC
>NW_017306630.1:242111-247779 GCF_000935625.1 Nanorana parkeri
ACCAGGTTGAATATGGTTGCTGTGGAGCAATAGAGACCGTTGATAAACATGGCTCTCTGACATTAAAATAGATTGCTTCTGCTAAGTCAGCCAATAATTGACTGAATTTCCCCACACCATTACTGAAAAATGAGGAAGCAAAGGTGCACCTCTTTTGCTTATTTGACTGAATATACGGTGGCCTACAAGAAAAACCAAAATCTACTTTTGGGTGTAGGTCTTTAAGTTGTAAATATGTCAGCGGCAGAGCAGTTTCCTCTGTAGATCAAGAGTACTTTAATGGCAAAAACAGAAATATATGTGGCGGCCTTCCTTATTCTGCTGTGTACTTAGTGTAATGGCTCTCATTTATTGGAATCTTTTTCAAACATCTTGCAGGAAGAGTATTGAAATATTGGAGGAAACCGTTGAGTGTTTTTTCCCTGGTGATTAAAGTAAGCGCCTTTGGCTTTATCTGTGTGACAGCTTCATTTTTACTTTGTCATGCTTCCTCTCCTGCTCCCTCCTCCTTCCAAATAACTGTCTCCTATCTTTAACCAGGCTTACTATTACACTGCTGTACCTTGGAGGGCCCCTCTCTGGCCACTAGCAACAGGAGTACGACTTAAAATGCTTCTAACTAATGTCAGGGGTTTGGATATAATCAGTAGAAGGAACAACAATAGGTGCTTGCAAATGCTCTGGTCTTCCCTCCTGTCCACTGCAGACAGATATATAATGATGACTTTAAATAGCCATATGCTGTAGTGTACACTGCCTGGTTTTCCCGGGGCTCGGGCAGTTTTTCAAAACTCTGCACTCTGTGTTCCTTTGTGCTCCAGAGCCTGTGCTGGACAATGCCATAGAATAGATAATGGCTGTGCCAGGCACATACACCAAGTTTGTTATGGCATCTATCTCATCTCCTGGAGGTTATGTCTGATTGCAGTGGAGCACTGAGGACATCTGCTTTAAGGTGCCCATACACCTTGCAATCATCGGACGAAAATTTTCATCCGATGATCAAACCGTCGTACGGCGGCCCCATCCTGCCCCGACCATCGCACAGTTCAATTAGCGGTCTTTAGCAGAAATCGCCTGGACGAATTTCGTTAATTGACCTCACAGATTTTCGTTTGCGTATGAGCATTGTTAATTGCACCAATTTTGATGTACGGAAACGCCACCAACCTTGTGAAAATGGTACGATCGACCGACGTTTTCTAGCATGCTGGAAAGACGAACGCCGTACGATTGTACAGTATTTGCGGTTGTAGACTCCCCATCAACCTTACGAATATCGGACAAAAACGTGATCACAAATGAAAATCTGACGATATTCGTAAGGTGTATGGGCACTTTTAGACACTGGGCGGTACAAATTACAGCTTGTATACATTTCATGTGAGTTTGTGGGCAAAAGCAATGAAGCAAACTAGTAACTTGAACAGACAGCTGACAACAAAAGCTCTGAGCATGTTCTTATTGTTTTAGTGTCTGTCTATTCAGCACTGCCCAGAGCCATCATGAAGCGTCTTTGCAAATACTAACTTTTCAGTGGTCAGTGTTTGCATAGCCATAGACACACCCCCTGATGCCCTCTTTCCCCCCATATAGCAATACCCGGGTCTACTGATAGGTCACTCAGCATTTGTGTGGCTTGGCGTGCTTTTTATCCATAATGCAGACGTGGAATGCTTTCAGGAGGAGCTTCTGCATCTATTTGTCTGCTAAATCTACTGGATTGCTTTATTAGGCCCCATTCACACATGCGAGTGGGGCTGATTGCAAACGTTTCACGTATTCCTTCATGAGACTTTTGTGGTCTGCTTTGGATGGGAGGCGCTGTACACCTCCTGCAGCTGTTTGCAAGTAAACTCACGGGCAGAGATTACCTGCGGACAATCCCCGAATGCAAACAGTCTGCGTCCAGGTGTGGTTGTCTGCTGGTAATTGTAGCTTGGCCAATTAGTTCCGAACAGCTGTACATGGTGGCCGCAGATCTCATGAGTCTCAAAGAAGAATTCCTAAAGGTGCCCATACACCCGCGATCGTACAATAATCAGCAGGTGTATGGGCAGCGTGCGGCCTCTTCTACTGTAAGGTCGCATGACATTCATCTTCCGAGCACGCTTGAAAACCTGCCGAAAATCGTACGATTTTCGGCGGGTTAGTGGCGTGCTCGAGAGACGAATGCCACACGGGCCAGAAAGCACACACTGGCCGCTCAGCAGTGCAATCATCGGTAGCCCTCCCCTCTGCGGGGAGGGTTCTGCGGGGAGGGCTTGCAATGATCACAAGTACGATCTGCCTGTCCAAGATGGGCAGATCGTACAACATTTTAATTGCCTTACAACCATCGCACAACAAAAGTCGTGCGATGGTTGTAAAGTGTATGGCTAGCTTTAGATGCGATCAGCCCCATTTGCCATCCTTTTGCCCACCTGACATTTACATGCTTGTTGCAGATCAGCGACTCACTAAACTACAATAAAACATCTATGTAAATGGGATTTTAGAGGTGCCAAATAACAACGACTAAATTGTATTTAAAATCACTATTGTCCCAAAAAAATATGAAAAACATTGAATAGCATTAAAAGTTGATTGAATGCAGCAAAATCTAATTTTCATGCTTTGAACTTAAAATACCTCCGACAGTCACTCGGAATACCCTCTGATTATTGTACTTATATACAGGTGAATGAAAACTTTATTACAATTATCCAATTAGTCTAAAACACTGTGTATTGCACTTAGCTAGTTCAGTTAGAAGGGTAGAAGTGACTGGGTTTCAAAGTGTTTCACTGTCAGCTTCTTCAGGAAGGCAGATGTTTTATTTATCAGTCCTGATCATGTAAGTCATGAGTACTGCAACTCTAAGGCTAAAAGATCTCCTTGGTGGGGACCACAGGGCGAGACATGGGGGACACCTGAACTTTGATTGGAAGTGTATTTTATCTGCATTATTAGATTTATTACAGGTATTTATATAGCGCCGACAATTTACGCAGCGCTTTACATAGTTGCACGTTCACATCAGTCCCTGCCCTCAAAGAGCTCACAATCTAAGGTCCCTATCTCGCATACGGGGTAAATTTAGACAGGGCTTCTAGAAAAGTTTGCATGTTCTCCCTGTGCTTGCGTGGGTTTCCTCCCACTCTCCAAAGACATGCTGGTAGGTTAATTACAGGTCCCTATCTCGCATACAGGGCAAATTTAGACACAAGCCTGTCTAAATTTGCCATGTATGCGAGATAGGGACCTTTTAATTAACCTACCAGCATGTCTTTGGAGAGTGGGAGGAAACCCAGGCAAGCACAGGGAGAACATGCAAACACCTTTGCAGATATTGACATGGCCAGGATTCGAACCAGGGACCCCCCAGTGCTGCAAGGCAGAAGCACTAACCACTCGCCACTGTGCTGCCGATTAGATGCTTGTTTATGTTGGGAACACACTCAAAAAAATAGCTCTATGGCCATCAATACCTGCAATGTCATATACTTCCAAAACACTTTATATTATCAAGTAGACTGTGGATATGATGTTTTTCCATTTCTCAGTGACCACTGTAAAGCTGGCCATGCACCAGTAGGATTTCATTTGGAAAAATGTAGTTTTCGGAACATTTGTTCAGTTTTCTAATATTTAATGGGGTCAAATAATTTTCCACAGTAGAGACAAAAAAAAAATCTTAACAGGATGGAAAGTTTTCCTTGAACAAATTAAATTCTGAAACCGTGGATGTGGTATGTATTTGGAAAACTCCATTCATTTCAAAATAGAATGTTAAAATCAAAGATAATTTCAAACAACATTCATCAAGTCTCTGATGGCTTCTGATGAGACTTTCCATATGAACATTCGAAAATCTACCAGTGAAAATCCACCTTTCCCAGATGCTATGGCCAAAACTGGAACCAAGCCATGTAAGGCTTCACACTGCTCCAACCAAGCCACACTTCCAAAATTAGGTCAGTGTGTGGCAGCTGCTATATGCAGCGACACATTTTGGAAGTGGTGGCTTTGATAGAGCAATTGCCATTTTTTAATAAAATCCCCTTGCTATTTCTGACATTTGGAAAGTGAAGGGGGATGTGGCTTTGGCTTTATTGGTTAAACTTGGATACTTCAAAATTATCACCTTCCCTTTTCAAAAAGGTAATGGAGTGAACAGAGCAGTAAATGGCTGGTCAATCCTGCTCTTCTTTTTTCAGCTTTCCATTTTGGCTGTGCAGCAGAGACCTTCCTACAGAATACAACACACAGGGACCAGGGGGAACAAAAGTAGCCACCCTCCAGTGGGAGGACAGTATCGGCACGAATTCAGAGATGATTTCAGGATCTACAGCCGAGTGATACAGAAATAAGATATGGTATTGTTAATAGTTAAGGTGCATGAATGCATTTTTAAGATTTAACTCCTGAGTTTAGTGTCACTTCAATGAAATGTCACTCTTGACATTTCAATAAAGTTCTAACAAAGAAAGTAAACAATACAATGTATCACAATGAAGCGTATCAGCACTGTCGGGCACATGCACACCAGCAGCGGTACGGTCTAGCGTGGCTGCTGGTGTAAATGGACCAATGTTTTCTTTAGGGATGCACCGATATCACTTTTTTTAGGCCGAGTACGAGTACCGATACTTTTTTTCAAGTACTCGCCGATACCAATTACCGATATTTTTTCTAAAGCAATACAAAATCATGATTTTAGGTCAGTTTCTAAATATTATGAAGAACATGAACACTCTGTAGTGTGGCACAGCTGTATCCAATTCTGCATACCTGGCTTTATATTATAAAGTTCTTATAATATAAAGCCAGGTATGCAGAATTGGATACAGCTGATCACATGTCCAGACTCCAGAACAGTGTATTATTGTATAGTGTGGCACAGCTATATCCAATTCTGCATACCTGGCTTTATATTATAAGAACTTTATAATATAAAGCCAGGTATGCAGAATTGGATATAGCTGTGCCACACTATACAATAATACACTGTTCTGGACTCTGGACATGTGATCATCTATTTTCCCCACTATGGGGATACAAGCCTTAGTTAGCAATGGCATGATAAATATTAATTTCATTATTCAATGTCTTTTTTTTAATATTATAACATTTATAATATAAAAAAAAGACATTGAATAATGAAATAAATATTTATCATGCCATTGCTGGAGCACAGGGTTTCAGGAGACAGGGTACGTGAGGAGTCACTGTCACCGCAGCATACACGGGATGACACCAGATCCTTCTGCACAGGACTTAGAAAATCTGCAGGTTGAGAATGGTCCATAGAGGGCTGCAGATCCTCATCATATGAATCATCTGTGGAATCTTCTCCATCAATTGATGACCAGGCACGGAGTTTAGCTTCTGCTGTAGCAAACTGCTCAGCTACGCCTGGTAATGTACAAAAAGTGGACAGAAAAGAGGAACAGAAACAGCAGCAAGAATGGACAAACAGCAGCAGAACAGCAGTAGTGCATGATTGAGAAAGCAAGAACCCAGGAAACAAAGACAGTGGAAAGGTGCATATGTATTGTATTTAGTGACTGTGAAGCATTTAAAGATAGCAAGACTGCAGCAAACCTGGCCTCCTGTTCTCCCTCACTTAAGTGTGAGTATGAATTGAAGTGAGTCTCCAGTGCAGCCGGAGAGTCGCTGGGTTTGC
>NW_017306630.1:248319-256327 GCF_000935625.1 Nanorana parkeri
AAAAAAAGACATTGAATAATGAAATAAATATTTATCATGCCATTGCTGGAGCACAGGGTTTCAGGAGACAGGGTACGTGAGGAGTCACTGTCACAGCAGCATACACGGGATGACACCAGATCCTTCTGCACAGGACTTAGAAAATCTGCAGGTTGAGAATGGTCCATAGAGGGCTGCAGATCCTCATCATATGAATCATCTGTGGAATCTTCTCCATCAATTGATGACCAGGCACGGAGTTTAGCTTCTGCTGTAGCAAACTGCTCAGCTACGCCTGGTAATGTACAAAAAGTGGACAGAAAAGAGGAACAGAAACAGCAGCAAGAATGGACAAACAGCAGCAGAACAGCAGTAGTGCATGATTGAGAAAGCAAGAACCCAGGAAACAAAGACAGTGGAAAGGTGCATATGTATTGTATTTAGTGACTGTGAAGCATTTAAAGATAGCAAGACTGCAGCAAACCTGGCCTCCTGTTCTCCCTCACTTAAGTGTGAGTATGAATTGAAGTGAGTCTCCAGTGCAGCCGGAGAGTCGCTGGGTTTGCCCTTCCACTCGATACAGCCCATAGTAATCCTCAGTAGCCTGGGCACATCCCGAGAGCAGACAGGTGCCCAGGGCCGGGCACAGGGGAGGGGGCTGGTCGCTGATGGCTCTGTACGATGAACGGATGATGGGCTGACTGTGTGCACGGCTTTGGCTTTCTAACATCTGCTCCATTCTGACCTCTTCTCCCGCTGATTGGCCGATTGGATGATGACAGGCTTCCTCACCAGTCACTCCTGACTGGTGAGGAAGCCTGTCATCATCCAATCGGCCAATCAGCGGGAGAAGAGGTCAGAATAGAGCAGATGTCACAGCCTAGTCATCTGCTCCATTCTGACCTCTTCTCCCGCTGATTGGCCGATTGGATGATGACAGGCTTCCTCACCAGTCACTCCTGACTGGTGAGGAAGCCTGTCATCATCCAATCGGCCAATCAGCGGGAGAAGAGGTCAGAATGGAGCAGATGACAGAGGAGGTCGCGGCCATCTTGCTTCATTGAAGACGCGATGGAGGTCCTGTGTGCGGCGGATTCGGGTCCCTGAAGATGGCGGACGCGGCACAGGTACTCGTTTTATGTATCAGAGTATTTGCACGAGTACGAGTACTCATGCAAATACTCGGTATCGCGGCCGATACCGATGCTTGTATCGGTATCGGTGCATCCCTAGTTTTCTTGCTTCCCTCTGGATCAACTGTGAGTTTAGGGTTCTGAGGATACAAAGTGTATTTTATATATGACCACCTGACGTTTGTAGGCAAATTAGATATAATTTCGCGCTGAAGTTGCTAGAGGGCCAGACCATTATAAATAGGGAAGCAGGTTGTTTACCACGACAGTAGAAGTGATTTGTTTCTGAAGATATGGGTAAACAACGCGATTTAACAGCCTTTGAACGCGGGCTGATTGTTGGCGCGAGCCATGGAGCGAGTATCAGCAAAACAGCAGAATTCGTAAAATGTTCAAGAGCAGCTGTTGTTCAAGTGCTTAAAGACTTGACCGTCAGCCGAAAATCTGGGGCTGAACGTGCGAATTGTGGCCGTCAGCGACTAGTCAATGTTAGGGCAGAACGTAGAGTGGCAAGACTGGTACAAGACAACAGAAGGGCAACAGTGCAGTGTCAGATTCCTCGCATCCGACATTCGTGGCGATATGTAACATGTGTGCTGTATTCGTTGTTTTCGCATGTAGGAGCACCCAACACGTATTTTATATGTGCGTGCACACAGCGGGCTTAAAACATTTTTGGGTGTTCTTTAGATGAGAATTACATTTTTTTGTATTCTCTATTTTTTTTGGACTTTATTGCTATCACATAGGGGGCTAACTATAAATTGATGTTCGCGTCCAAACAGAGATTGTGGTGAAAGGCTCAGCAGCAGGGAAACCACAGGGAATACTGTTGACTAGTTTTTTCTCTCTGTTTGCCTTTTTTTGTGCACAACTTCCACACTTCTTGTCCTCTTTGGCACTAATCCTAATGCAACCTCCTGTACCCCTGTGTAAGTAGCACTGCGATCCTTAGCCCTTGTTTATATGCACTTAATTTTAAGGAAAAGTCATGTAAAATGGACCAGAAACATAATACTTAAAGGAGAACTATGGGGTCAGGGCTTTTCCCCATAGTTCTCCTTAGGGTAACGGGAGGACACAAACTAGCATCCTCCCGTCACCCTAAGCTCAGCATATCGCGAGCCACAGCTCGCGGTATACTGAGACGCCGCAGCTGAAGCGGATCCCGACAATTATGCCGGGATCCGCCCAGCTGCGTGAGTGACAGCTGGCTCTGCCTATCTAGAGGCAGAGCCAGCTGTACCCGTCCCCTCGCCTGTCTGTTCCGCCAGTCAGCGTTAGCGGATCGGAGCGGGGAGGGGGGAATCCAGCCCCTCCCCTGTCACGGCAGAGAGCTGTGACAGGATCGAGAGGTGAGCGAACGCCGGTATGTGTTCACTCACCTCCCGATCTACTGAGCCGACCTGTGACAGTCTCATTGTCACAAGTCGGCTAGAACTATGAGGTGAGTGAAAAGCACTCACCTCATAGTTCTACCTTAAGGACCTTTAGCAAAATGCTTTACATAGACATCTTATTACATATGCATTAATGTATTCTTTGTACCAACAATGTTGCTAATTGTTTTCATGTCTTGTTATCTGGAAAATTGTCTGTTTTCTTAAAAACTTGAAATGTAAAATTTGCTTTGCGTAAAGAATCTTCTCTTTTGTAACATTTTACAGTATCCATATGTTGACTAGTTAGATTACAAATAAAGTCCTTTTAGAACTAGTCTGTAAATGAACATATCAAGTGTGTAATTACCTTTGTGTGGCTCTCCCATCCAATTAATATTCACTTTCACACATCCAGATCATGCAGGTTTGGCCACATGCTGTATATTTTACATTACATCTACAGTGGGTATAGAAAACAATCACCCCCCTTTAAAATAATCAAATTGTTTTGCTTTGCAAGCTGAAAAGAAGACAGACACAGTTTTAGTTTTATCCAGCTGTATTTACTCAGCGCAACTTCTTACATCCAAGTGAAAGCTATAACACCAACATGTCAGAAAAAAAATGTAAATAAAATCCAGGCAGATATAAAACAAATACTTTAGAAATGTATTTGATAAAATGTTTAATTGTTATAGGCAAATTTTGTACTTTTCCTCAATTACCGATACTTTTCCTCAATTACTCGCTGATGCCTTTTTTTTTTGTTTTGGTGTTGTGACAGTTTTTCTAAAACAATATAGACTTATGATTTTAGGACAGCAGTGGAGCACCAGGGCCCAGTCGCAGCTGCAACTTCTGCGACCCTGGTAGTTCCACCGCTGACTCCAAGCTGTAGAGAGACTGCAAATCCCAGCAGTACATTATACAGCAATGCAGAACAATATATTCACCAGGGCTGCGCGCGGCAGGGTCTCACCATCGGTGTGTGGGTGGTGGGAAAGAGGAAGAGAAGATGTGCAGCCGGACCAGCGCTGTAAACAGTGCTACGATGTCCCTAGCAGGCTGCCGGGAGTACCCAGGCAAGCGCGGGATCTTAGGGCAGCTGCTTATGTTTAAAAATTTAAAGCGCTGGTATTGGCGCTTAGAATCGTGTACCATTTTCACGAGTACTCGTGAAAATGCCCAGTATCCGCGCCGATACTGGTATCGGTACATACTTGGAAATACTTTTATTGTTTTTGCCATCGGCTTCTTTTACCTGGTGTAGTCAAACTGAAAGAAGGCGAGCCAGCAGTAGGTACTAGTCATGCATGATGTAGTGCACATGTATTGATAGGAGGAGAGCACAGGTTCTTTTTATAGCCCAACTCTAAGTACTTCTGTATAGTATGAGCAAGCATGTGACCTCCCCTTTCCTCCCACAATGCCATGTATGGTGCCTAGGCAGCCAGTCTCCGGGTACAAGTTTTGGTATATGGAAATGGTTGGGGGGTCCTTATACATGTGTTAACATTGACGCTAACTGGGCCAGCACTGTCACGTAACAGTGCTGGTGCTTTGCAACTGGCCCATTAAGGACAAAGCCCTTAAATTGGCTAGTTGCCAGGCAGCAGCACTGCCAAGTGGAAAGAAAGTACTGGGTATGTTTCTACATTTCCCAGAGGACTGAACTAAAGCTTTAGGCTCCATTCACACTGAGCGGATTACAAATCGAATGATTGTCATTTTGCGTGATATCACGCGGTTTTCCGCGCAAATGATTGCATTGGACCAAGTGCAATCGCGCGCCATCTGCGGCAAAAAAGAGTCCTGTAGCAGCGACAACGACGAGCACAGCCTCATTCACTTGCATTGGAGAGCAATATCGCGTGGATAATATGCGCGTAATCCGTGCGTTAAATCGCTCAGTGTGAATGGGGCCTTAGTATAAGCATGAAAAAAAGAAAAGAATATAAAGCTGGGGTTTTTTGGATCATCAAACTGACAACCTTCAGACCAAGCGTTTCTTTAGAGTAAAATGTATAATTTTATTTGATTCAACATGATGCGTTTTTTTAAAAACAATAACAACAGACAGTGATTGCATAAAAATGACAGCACAATTTCCCACACAAGCTCACTCCACCATGGTGAAGACTCATAGACCAATTAACTAATTTGATAAATCACATGATAAATAGGCGTGATAACCGAAACACAATTAACATTAGATGATAAATAAATAAATAAATATAGGTGGAGCTTGATGTTGTCTCAACGTGACGTTTCACGCTTGTGGCGCTTCTTCAGGAGAGGAGAGAGAAAAGCTGTCGTTGAAGTCTGTGTGCGTCCCTCAAGGTTCAACCCGACTAGAAAAATGAGATGACGAAAACCAGAGGGGAAGAAGGGTAGGGGAGGGGAGACGAGGGGGGACCCCGAGGACCCACCCTAGCAGATCACACCGAGAGACGACGGAGGTGGCCGCTCATCATAGACGTTACAAGGTGATTCGAAGGGATTTGAAAAGTACCACTCGGAAGCCACGGGGTAGCCGTCTCTCTCTCGGTAGGAAGCCCCCAGCAAACTGCACGGCCCTCTCAGGCTGCACACTAAGCCTCTTGTCTGTTGAGTTAAATATATTTGGTTCTTCTCCATTCTACTTCTCAGTTTTTGTTTGGCAAGTCTTTTTTTTTGTTTTACCCCCACCCGTTCCTGTTTTTTGGATATTCACCTATACATATGTGATGTTATCGGCAAACCATACTGTTAATAGGGTGTGAACACAGATTACAAATTACTGCATTAGTACAGTTCGACCGTATTGGTATGACTATGTTTGTGAATACACAGGCATGGTATCTGTTGTTTTTGAACTTTGTATTAAACTAAAAAGCTGGTAAACAACTTGAGACAACTTGCTATTCTTATGACAGCAGAATATCGGGTTATTTCAGGTAGTAAGATGTTGGGGTTTGTTCATTCGCTGGCAAACCATCTCACATTTTTTATATGTCCCAGGGACTCCACTGCGAATCCCTATTTAAATTACCATTGTTTTCCAACTGCCACAGCCATTGCAGAGGCCAAATAATAGCGTCAGTCCTTTTTGATGGAATCTCCATAATGGGAAATAAACATATAAATGTGGAGGGTGGCTAAATGTTAGTGACACCTTTTTTTTGTTATAGTTTTATCGGAAGGGGTTGAGTCGCACACTACTGCTGGACAATCTTACCACTGGATGCTCTGAGAATTGTCAGAACTAGCAGGTGTAACATTTGGTATTCTCCTTGCAAACGTAACACTTAGGGGCCCATTCATCCTTGTGAGTTGAAGCAATGTGCCTGCTCTTTGTGCTGTGTGTTGCAGTGCCAGTGATTGTGAATGGCACACCAATGCATTGTACGGTATAGGGCAATGCATGATGCACCATATACTGTGCACAACGAATTGGGTGTTGTAGTGTGCAGCTTTGCAAAAAGAGGGTAACGTTCATCCATTGTGGTGTGTTGGTAGTCTATCGATAATGAATAGGCTGCCTTAATGCAGCCTCCGTTAACACCCGCCAGCCCTAAAATATAGTTTTAAAACTCTGCACATCCAATCAGTTGTTCCTTTTCTGAAATGTTGTTAGAATAATTACAGCTGCTGTCTGGTTGCTATGGATAATACACCAATTTTGCATTTTCATTTCTATAAACTAGCAGATGCAAGCATACATTAGCATGATGCAATGTACAATATCTGGACATATGACAGGTGTGACAGAATGCATGGACCTCACCTTTCTGCCCCATGTCCAATCCCTATCTAAATCCTGCTGTCTTCACCTTCATAACGTCTCCAAAATGTGCCCCTTTCTCACCAATGACACCACAAAGCTACTCGTCCACTCCTTTGTTATATCTCGTCTTGACTTTTGCAACTCCCTCCTCATTGGTCTATCTCTACACAGGCTTTCCCCCCCTTCAGCCTATCATGAATGCTGCTTCTAGACTCATCCACTTAACCAACCGCTCAGTGTCTGCACCCCCCTCTGCCAATCCCTGCACTGGGTTCCAATCGCCCAAAGGATAAAATTCTAAATAATAACAACCACTTACAAAGCCATCCACAACTCTGCCCCCGGATATATCTCCAACCTTGTCTCAAAATATCACCTTAACCGCCCCCTCCGCTCTTGTCAACTCCTCCCATGCTCACCTCCAGGACTTCTCTAGAGTCTCTCTCATCTTCTGGAACACTTTACCCCAACCTGTCCGTCTATCTCCTACTCTGATTGCCTTTAGGCGCTCCCTAAAGACTCAACTACTCATGGAAGCCTGTCCCACCTCAAACTAACCACTGAACCATCTCATTCTCAAACAGTTCATCCCCACACAGCTCATGCATCACTTGCCCCTCCCTTTAAGATTGTAAGCCCTCACGGGCAGGGCCCTTCTTACCATCTTGTCTTGAATTGTATTGTGATTGTAAAGTCTTCTTCATATTGTAAAGAGCTGAACAAACTGTTGGCGCTATATAAATCCTGTATAATAATAATAATAGCTTAGAAGCTGATTGTCATTCGAATGTATATTGACTGTCTGCCGGTCCTGCCTGTGTCTTGGGTACATCATTTTCGATTTGGCTAGGTACCTTGTTTGAGGACTGTTTGGGTTCCTGCTTAACCAACACACATATGTTCTAGGTTTGCAGGGCTTCCATGGGGAGTCTAAGTGACTCACACACCAGGTTGCTGACTGTCATATAAAATACCCATGTATAATAAAAGTTTCCATACTGCCACCCTACCCACCAAAGAAATTCACTGGGTTCTCATTGCTGTGATTTCTAGTTTGTATATTTTTGTTGGTGGAATGGTGCCAAATGTGCTTATAGATGAACCTCTCAGGGTTGGTACTTCTAGAAGTATAGTGACAGTTTGCAACAATCTTTTAGTCGTTTGTTCTAGGTTTACTAATCCAGACCAGATTTTGGGTTAGTTCACACCAGTGCGTTCCGGTCCGATTCTGGCCGAAACGCACTGTCTCGCATTGCGGCCTGCTCACTTTTTTGCCGGGCAGGAGGGGGAGTGGTGAGCCTTTTAAGTGAATGGCACTGAAGCCACGCCCTGCGGCCGCAATGCGAGCGCCCACATGGGATCGCAAGGCACATTGTGCCTGCAGCGCGGTGCAATCAAAATGATGCTAACACTATTGCCTTGCGATCCTGTGTGGGCGATTGCATTGCGGCTGCAGGGCGTGGCTCCGGTGCCATTCACTTCAATGACCCGCCACGCCACCTCCAGCCCAGGAAAAAAGTGAGCAGGCCGCAATGCGATGCAGTGCGTTCTGACCAGAATCTGAGCGGAAGGCACTGCCTATGGTGTGAACTAACCCTTAGGGTTAAGCAAACTGTCTTTTAGCCGTTCCCTCCCTTCTGTGACTGTGATTGTGATATTAAGACTAGTCATTTTACTGGTATAGAAGACCGTTGGTCTAAGGTGGAATAGTCTTGTTCTGCTTATGGTAAATGTATAGTGTGTAAAGT
>NW_017306630.1:256564-287801 GCF_000935625.1 Nanorana parkeri
GGGGGGGGGAGGGGGTCTCCCAAATTGGCTGCTTTTCTTGTAAACAACTGCTAATTTACTCTTCATGTTCAGTAAAGCCGGGTGATTGTGTTTTTCTGTTGGTTTTGCAGGTTTACTTATGTGATGATGGTGTCATTGCATAGTGTCTGTCGCATCATAACATAACCCGGCATTCAGTATGAAAGTATTTGTTTCACTCATAATTAATGAGGCGTGGAACATGCTCTGCTTATGCTTTGAACATTTTGTGCCAAAACATTTGAGGCTTTCTAGATCTGCCAGTTCTGTAAATAGTGTTTACAGCCTGGAGAAAAAAGACATCTATTGCTGGGAAGGTCTACATAGGACATGTGCTCCTTTTGTATGTCGGATTAGAGGTCCCAGAAACCTTTTGTAGTTCGCTCTAGACTGTTTGTATGTTTGGACTGATGTTCCTGTGAATACGGTTGTGTCGCCGCTTCAATCCACTCATAACTGTTAATTATGAGGACAGGAGTTGGTCAGTTAGCTCACGGGCATGTTATATCTCATTAAAATCAGTAATAAGATAACTAACTAAATTCGGTAATAAGATTTCCATGCTACAGTTCTTAGTTATGCAATTTCCCACCATCGCGTCACAATCCTGTTACATTATTCATAATGAGTAAATAAAAAAAAATCATCATGAAGAGTTCGTCTTCTCCCCTCATGGTTGCTTAAAGTGACACTAAACTCAGGAGTTAAAGGAGAACTATGAGGCGAGTGCTTTTCACTCACCTCATAGTTCTAGCCGACCTGTGACAATGAGACTGTCACAGGTCGGCTCAGTAGATCGAGAGGTGAGCGAACACATACCGGGTTCGCTCACTTCTCGATCCTGTCACGGCTCTCTGCCGTGACAGGGGGAGGGGCTGGATTCCCCTCTCCCCGATCCGATCTGCCAGCGCTGACTGGCGGGAACGGACGGGGGAGGGGGCAGGTACAGCTGGCTCTGCCTCTAGTCGTCTGAGTCGGGATCCGCTCCGGCTGCGGCGTCTCAGTATACCGCGAGCTATAGCTCGCGGTATACTGACCTTAGGGTAACGGGAGGGCGCTAGTTTGTATCCTCCCGTTACCCTAAGGAGAAATATGGGGAAAAACACTAACCCCATAGTTCTCCTTTAAATCTTAAAAATACATTCAAGTGCCTGAATTATTAAGACAAATGTATCTTATTTGTATATCACTCAGCTGTAGACCCTCAAACCATCTCTGAAATGGTGCTGACACTGTCCTTTCTTCTGGAGGGTGGCTACATTTGTTCTCCATGGTCAATGTGTGTGTTGTAAAGTAGCCACCGTTCCAAGCTCACTCCAATAATGGACTACAATCTCACATTAGTTTACAAATTTGTATTGAGATTGTAGTTCATCATTGGAGCGAGCTTGGTGCACAGTGACCATGGGGAACATAAGTAGCCACCCTCCAGAAGGAAGGACAGTGTCGACACCAATTCAGAGATGATTTGAGGATCTACAGCCAAGTGATACACAAATACGGTACATTTTTGTTAATAGTTAAGGTACTTGAATGTATTTTTAACCTCTTGCCGTCCGCCCGTAGTAGAAAAACGGACGGACGGCACTGCTGCATCTGCGGGTTGCCGTCTCCAGACGGCAATTTTTTTCTGCTCACGCGCGCCCCCTAGCGGGCACGCACGGGCAGAAACTCCTGAGTTTAGTGTCACGTTAAGATGGGGGGAGCTCAGAACTCTCTGTCCAAGTATCTGTAATATGTCGCAAACTGGTACACTGACCTGCCTGCATCCTTCCTGGACTGAAAAATCAATTGTCAGCATACGAACGCTGCTTTCACAAGGCCGCTGCCATCAGATCTGCCTGGCAGTTTTTCATGTGAATCTGTGCGGAAAATCAATGTTAGGCTCCATTAACATGGAGACTGGGATTCCTAAGGCAAGAACCTATGGCTTTCTGTAATTGTACAATTACATGTGGACTTCAAGGGGTATAGGGGCTGCATCTGAATGGGACACCTGCTGCAGGAATCTATAGGTTCTTGCCGCAGGTATCCCAGAATGCCCCATAGTCTATGGGCAGACGGATTTAAACGGACATTCATCTATTTCCCCCCTAGGTCCCCTGCTGATCTTAACTGACTACTCCCTAGTGAAAAGGGTCTAATATTTATATGTTCTGTATATTTGTACACTATGTTGTCAAGTTGTTTTTATTTAACTAGTCAGATGCTTTTGGGATGAGTGATAATAACCAATTGCTGTTTTCTTTAAACTGGCTTATACATTTTTTTTCTTTGAGGGCTGGTTCACACCACAAACTCGGTGTTTCAGTGCATTCGGCCTCTGGAACGCAAGCCGGCCGACTCCCTGCATTCAGGGACGGGAGGGGGCGTGGCCACAAGCACTATTTTTGCAGTACGCACTGGATCGGAATGCAAACACTAATGTGTCTGCGTTCCGGGGTGCGGGTGGCGCGTCTGTGGTGCCGTTGACTTCAATGCACCACCACGCCTCTGAACACAGGGAGCCAGCCGGCTTGCGTTCCAGAGGCCGAACGCACTGGAACGCGGAGTTTGTGGTGTGAAGACTTAGGACAAAGTGGTTATTTGATTAGTGATCACATGTCAAATAACCAGAGGCCTTTTATGTGAGCGATCACGTGGCCACTGTGTTTTTTGTCTTTGAGTCACACTCACCTGACGCAGGCAACAATCTAATTAACCCTATGTGGGCAAAAAAGTGCATTTAAATTCTGCATCACTTCCTAGGCTGCACAGGAGCTAGAAATCCATCAGCATTAACTAGGGGTCAGAGGTGCAAACAAAATTGGAGACTCTTGACATTTAACATGGGTTGTTTTATATTACAGATCAAGCGGCTTTGAGACGGCAACATCAGTGATACAAGGTCTGGAGTCAGATCCCTGAAAAAAAGGTAATTGAAATAGCGATTTTTGGCTGCATCGGATGATCAGGTAGTTTTGCAATGACAATACTTTGCTTTATTGGCTACACCTGTGAAGTTCCAACCCAGTTAAAGCAGTAGTAAATCGGCAACACAAAATAAAAATGTTGGTCCCCCCCAGGTGGTCTTTGCCATAATGTGCTAGTATGCTCAACATATTCGCAGATTATGGCAGAGTTACCTTGCCGGTGTTCCCCTCCAGTGCTGTCATGTCAGTGCTCTCCACCATCATCAGCAGTTCCATTTTCTTGCGGGTTCAGCGACTTTTTGGCCTCTTGATTGGTCAGGCTGTTGCATGCACGGGACCTTGCTGAGATTGTGCAATAGTGCACACAAACGCTTAAGCCTTGTTCACACCAAATGCAGAGCAGACCTGCATGAGTTTCTGCACACGCAGTGCAGTGGGCTGTGCCGCGTTTTTGATGCGTTCAGGGCCGTTTTTGGTAAAAAAAATAAAATCATTTTTTTATTAGTTTAAAATGGGCTTTCAGTGCGTTTGCATGTGTTTTTGATGCGTTCCAGAGCAGGTAAAATAGGGCTTGCTGCAGGTTTTTTTTTACATGCTCTGGAACTGAAAGCTGCGGTGTGAACTAGAGCCCAAAATACCATTGGAATACATTGGACGCAGTTTTAATCCGGTCTGTAAGGCCCGGTTCACACCTGGGCGTTTTGTAGCGCGTTCCTACGCTCTGCAAAACGCTCAAACACCGAAATCCCATTATTTCCTATGGGTATGGTTCACACCTGGGCGTATTACAGGCCGTATGAACGCGCTACAAAACGTCCTACGCCCAAAGAGGTACAGGAGCTTCTTTGGGGCGTTTTTGTTGCGCGTTTCCATTGGGATTCAGCCAAGTAGCCCTCAGAAACGCGCGTTTTTTTAACCGCGAATCACGCAACACGAAATGCGAGATGCGAGCCTTACTGCTCTGCTCTGCTCTTGGAACGTGCTTGGTGTGAACAAGGCCTTACTGGCAGGAGGGAGCAGTTTTGACAGAAGAGACATGCTGGAGATGATTTATTAAAACTGGAGCAGGCTGGCTTTCCGCCAGTGAACTTGGACAACTCCTGGACCCTCCGTTAGACTCCTGGGGAACCCTTCAATTGAGGCATTTCCTGCTCTCAATCCCCAACCCTCAGCAGCTCTCTCGACCTCTAACCCCCTTCGAGCAACTCTGCAGAGAGGTACAGCCCACTCGCCACGCAATCTCTACCTTGTATTCCCTGTTGATATCCCCCCCCCTCTGGAGTCTTATCCGTCCTACCTGACGAAATGGGAAAAGGAGTTGAATACTACCCTTACACCTGCCCAAAAGGCCCGGATACTCTACTTCGCACACCACTCCTCTATCGCGTGCAGGACCCAAGAACTCGGATACAAACTGGTGTCCCGATGGTACCGAGTTCCGACGGCCCTTCATTCTATGTTCCCTCAAGTCTCCCCATGTGCTGGAGGTGTCGAACTGCACCTGGCACGTTGCTGCACATATTCTGGTCCTGCCCTAAATTGCTGCCTTTCTGGAACGGGGTGACCAGAATCCTAAAGGACCTGGTAGTGGCGGATTGGCCTGTCTGTTACACTTGAACGACATGTCCATTCCGAAATACAATAAGTCTCTGTCTAGGCACCTCCTCAATGCTGCCAGACTGTGCAATGGAGGACATGACTTCCACGCTTCGAAATACTGAGGAGCTCTTCAGGTCCACCTGGAGGCCCTGGATTGCATATAGAGCCACGGACGCCTACATAGGGGTGATGTCCTCCGCTTCCGTACTTTTGAAACTTACATTGACATTGGAGTAGCACGATGTGCTTATCTCTGAGAATTGTTGGATAACCATGCTCGTACAAAATAGTTATACGTCGTGATATGCCCGTCAGGGCTGTTCTTGCTCTATGACGATTGCCCTTTCACCATGGGCACACCACTAATGCTATGCCGCTTGTATTCCAACTGCTTTACACCCGTATGTATTTTCCATGTATCGTATACTTACTCAATAAAGCTGACTTTTGAATAAAAAAAAAAAAAACTGGAGCAGGCAAATACTGGAGCGGCCGTGCATAGTAACCAACCAGCTTCTATCTGTAGCTTGTTCAGTTAAGCTTTGCAAATGAAAGCTGGAAGCTTACTGGTTGGCATGCACAGCTGCGTCGGATTCTGTCTGCTTCACACTACCGGTCAGTGTTTTAAAAAAAAAAAGACTTTACTTCTTCCACTTAGTGCAGGCTAAGGATGGTGACTGGCTGAAGAGCACCTGAGGTGATTGGCTTGTATCTTGTTTTGTGTGTGCTTTTATCCTTTGCTGCTTTTGTGCACCTTATATGCAAGCTGTAATGGATTCAGTGAGAACAAAGCTAGGTTTAATTTGGCTGTTACTTTTCTTTGCACAGTTGATCAGGAAATACTGGTGCATCTCCTGGATATTGTGACATCATGTCTCCAGGGGGAACGCAGTGCCAAGAGAACAGGAGGGTGTATACCCTGCGTGCATGCATTAAAGTCTGAAAAGCTGTCCTGATCACAGACTCCAGTGCTTCAATACTCCAGTGTATGTACTGCAGCCCTCATTTTTGGTTGCTGCTGCGAGTTAGGGGAACTGTGAGCGCGAGCCGTTTGCTGTGTGGGAGATGAGCCATCTCTGCTGCAGTTGCTGGAGAAAGGGTGGATCAGCAGATGTCAGGAAACTTTTGCTGATGTGATTTCCAAAGTCAGATTAGTGATAGTGAAACTTGCTGGCTGCTGCTGGGTTGAAAGTCTGAAAACAAGGTCACAAGTATGTTTGCTTGATCATCCTTTTGTTTGTGTCTGTGGCTACACATTTAACGTACAGTGTTTCTCAACAGAAACCTATTTTATTTAGTGACCGGCATGCATTGAAAGATTGAGGCTAGGTTCACACCTTGGCTACTCCTGACCGTGCGGCAATCAGCGCGGTTTCGTGCATGATTGCTGTGCGGTCAGGAGTCGCCAAGGTGTGAACCAATCGCGCTGTAGGTGCAATTGCTTTGTAATGGCACCCCAGTTGCGCCGGGCAGATCACGCGGTTTTCCGCCCCTGCAAGTGAACACGATTGCGGCTAAAAAAGTTGTGTGTTGCAAAAAAAGGTACTTGTACCTTTTTTTTGTGATTGCTGTGCGGATGTCACACCTGAACACGATCGCGTGGCCCCGGGACGCGCATCCCTGGTGTCGTGTGGGGAAGTGCAGGTGTGTAGCGCAGTTCACACCAGCCCGAATGGTACTGCAGCCACTCCCTCCAGCCACAATGCGATTGGCTGCACGGGAACGTGTGGCACATCAATGCCTGTGTTCCGGGCCGGTCAGGAAAAAACAGTGCTTGCAGCATTTTTTTCTGACCTGACCACAGGCATTGATGTGCCTTGCATTCCCGTGCAGCTGACCGCATTGCGGCCGGTGGGAGTGGCTGCAGTGCCATTCACTTGAATGCACCACAAGAAAGTGAGCCGGCCGCAATGCCATCCAGTGCGTTCCGGCCAGAATTGGACCAGAACGCACTGTGGCTGGTGTGAACTAGCCCGAACTCCAGAGAACAGAGGCCCATGCCGTTAAATAACTAATAAACAGTCCTTTACTAAGACATAAATGCATTGCTGAAGCTATAGGTGTGCTTGACATGCCGTCTTCACTGAAGGTCAGTTTGAATTTATTTTGTTCATTCTATGCTCCATTTAATTGGCTCAGAGCTGTGACAGGTTTATTTTAAAGCGTTTATAAAGTCAAAGCAAAATGTAATATATTGCAGTTTACCAGTTCTAAGATGTGGTGGCTGTATTCGTTTTCTTTTTTTTCTGCTTTTTTTTCCTTTACCTGGTGATCCAGTCAGTAACTGTTAATTTTCAACTCCCTTTGACATGCCAAGCTGTTCAGCAGAAGTGGCAGATAGAGGGTTGAGGCAAACCATTTCACACTGACAGGGGTGCTTACTAATGGTGGGCGTATATTAGGGCTGCAACAACTAATCGACATAATCGACTATAATCGATTATTGAAAAAGTTGTCAACTTTTTCAATCATCGATTAATCGGCTTCCGATTGGTCGGCCCTGTTCACGGCTCCACATGCCGCACCTCCTCCCCGCCTCATGCTCACCGCACGCCCAAATTCACGATCGGCACAGGGACACGGGGAGAAGAAGTAAGGAGGAGCAGGTGTGGGCGGATGACAGCCACCGATAGCCAGGCCCGATCTCAGAAACAAGTTGCTGGAAGACTGCTCAGGTAAGCCTGCACTTTCCCACACATGGTGCTCTATAATGTATTGCTGGGATTTGTATTCCTTTATAGCTGATGGTACATTGTGCTCTGTATTATACATAGGAATACAAATCCCAGCAATAAATTGTACGCTATATGTATAATTGCTAGGATTTGTTGTATTCCTCTATGGCTGGTGGTATTCTGCATTGCGCTGTATAGAGGACTACAAACCCCAGCAATAATACATTATACAGCGCAATGCGGAATACCACCAGCTATAGAGGAGTACAACTGCCAGCAATAATATATTATACAGCGCAATGCAGAATACAACCATCTATAGAGGAGTACAGCAAATCCCAGCAATAATACATTCTACAGCGCAATGCAGAATACCGCCAGCCATAATGTACTACCGTGTTTCCCCCGAAAATAAGACACTGTCTTATATTTTTTTGGGCTCAAAAAAACATACTAGGTCTTATTTTCGGGGTAGGTCTTATTTTTATTTGTTTTTAATGTACAACAATCCAAAGTTAATGCAAATCCAAATTAAATAATCCAAAATGGCAAAGTTAAGAATAGGGTGATCAGGGCAATCAGGGGGTGTCGTACCTTTCCAAGAACAATTTGGTAACCAGAAAAAGCGAAGCGCACTTTCACTATCGATTCCTCCCAGGCGGAGTGTATTTGGTATCACTCCGCCTGTGACAGGAACTGGAGCTATAGAGGAAACATCAGCTTATGCGGCTCTGCTACCTCCAGTGCCGCCTCACTTGCTCTAGCGCTGGCTTCATTGGCACCGCTGATTCTCTCCCGTGGCTCTTCAGGTTCCCCCTTATGCCACCACCAACCCTGGCAATGGTCACAACTAGGTCTTATTTTTGGGGTAGTTCTTATATTTTAGCAATTCCCAAAAATAGTACTAGGTCTTATTTTCAGGGAAACAGGGTATTGCTGGGATTTGTTGTATTCCTCTATAGCTAGTGGTATTCTGCATTATGCTGTATATTGTACTATTGCTGGGATTTGTAGTCCTCTATAGCCGGTGCCATTCTGCATTCATTGCTGTATAATTTTACACTTTTCCATTTCACTATATTGCACACCACACTTTTTTTTTTCTTTTTTACTTCCACCGCTCCAAGCTTGCTCTTGTGATGGACTACAATCTCAATACAAACTAGTAGTCCCATCACTGAAGCCATTTTTAAAAATGTATTTTATTTTTTTATCCGATTAACCGATTAATTGAACTTAATAATCGACTAATCGATTTTGAAAATAATCGTTAGCTGCAGCTCTAGCGTATATTAATTTATGTACAACCTTTATCCCAAAAAGGAAAATATAAAAACTGTTGCTGTAACTGTTTAAAAAGTGTCCAGATTTAATTTGTCATTAAAAGAGAACTATGGGGTAAGTGTTTTTCCCCATAATTTTCTTTAGGGTCACCGAAGGACATATACTAATCTCCTCCCGTGACCCAAAACTCAGTAGCCCGCGATATACTGAGAGCGCTGCAGCTAGGGCGGATCCCGACAATTGTATCGTGATCTACCCAGCTGCGTGAGTGACAGCTGGCTCTGCCTATCTAGAGGCAGAGCCAGCTGTGCCCGCCCCCTTCCCCCGTTCGTTCCTTCAGTCAGCGCTGGAGTATCGGAGAGGGGAGGGGTCACCACCCTCTGCAGGGAAATGATCGGGAAGTGAGCGGATTGGCGGCATGTTTCTGCTCACTTCCCGATCGATAGAGCCGACTTGTGACAGCTTCTTTGTCACAGGTCGGCTCCAACTACGAGGACGAGTGGAAATCACTCACCTCATAGTTCTCCTTTAAGTCCATCTAAATAAAACACTTTCCTCTCTCTCCCCAGGATGACAATGCTGCTGTCCAAGTGTGGCTCGGTTGTTTATTCATTGAGTAGAGCCACCCTAAAGGTGGCCATACACTGTAAGATTATCGTACGAGAATCGCGGGAATGCAATGCGTGCGACCGGTTCTACTGTACGGTCGCACGTCTTCCTTCGAACCAGCATGCTAGAAAACCCGCCGGGAATCGCACGATTCTCGGCGGGTTAGTGGCCTGCTGGTTCGACAACTGCCGGACGGGCCAGTGTGCGCACGTGCACACTGCCCGATTGCAGTCATCAGAAGCCCGCCCCTCATTGCAGTCATCGCAAGCCCGCTCTGCCTTCCCAAGATGGGCAGATCGTACAAGCTTTTAATTAGCTTACAACCATCGCAAAAGACAAAAGTCTTGCGATGGTTGCAAGGTGTATAGGCACATTAAGACAGGAAGTGTGTTACCAGGAGAACATAAAGGCATTTTCTTTTTTTTAGGCTTTTCTGCCTTTATGTTCTCCTTGTATGTGTGTGTATATATATATATATATATACAATTTTTGTTTTAATATGCTTTAAAGACAGACTTCAGCCCAAGAAGATGTCTTTAAATACCTATTAGTGTCTCTTTGCTTTCATGCAGAGTAAATTCCTGGTCTGATCAGGCCACTTACGGCCAGTCTAACATTACACGGGTAAAGAAATGTGTTCCCTTACAAATGTGTAGGGAAGCTGCTGCCAAATATGAACTATTCATTTTGTAAACAACTTGCCCTTGCATAATCAGTGATCAGGAACTCTGCTTTGACCTTGTCCTTTCTGTGACATGTGTCACTATATAGGTCAGGGAGCCGGTTACAGATGGCAAGGAGGACTTATTTACCGCAGATGTGTTGGGGCTATGCTGGCCCCTTTTTCCAGTGCAGCCCCAACACTAGGCAAGGCAATTGGCCCTGCTCCAGATGGGATCACTGCAGTGCGGTGGTGTACACTGAAAAAAGTATGGCACGCCTGGCTGCTAGACTGCTCCCTGCAGTCTCTTCTCCCCCTTCACTCGGGTGGTGGGATGTCTCTCAAATACTGTTTTAGATGTGATGACTCAGGGGTCATTAGACTGCTGGAGCGGAGGGGGAAACAGGCTGCAGGGACCAGTCTAGCAGCCATGCGGGTCCAAGGATCAGGTGAGTATATTGTTATTTATATTTTACCCTCTAGACCAGTGGTGGCGAACCTTGGCACTCCAGCTGTGCCAAAGCTACAAATCCCAACATGCATCTGCCTCTGGGAGTTATGTCTGTGGCTGTCAGAGCCTTGCAATGTCTCATGGGACTTGTAGTTCCAAAACAGCTGGAGTGCATAGGTTCGCCACCACTGCCCTAGACCAAAATGAGCAGTTAACCCTTGCAGAGCAGGGGTAGCCCCACTACGAGAGTTACTTTTGTTTCTACACAGAGTTCTTGTTTAAGAAACACACATACAAAAGCACAAAAAAGCCTCTCAATCACCTGGCTGTGCTCAGAATTAGATTTGCACAAACAAGTGAAAGAGTTGAAGCAGCGACTCACTCTTCATCCGATGACTATTTGACTTCAGGAAACAATTTGAGCACTAAATTATGTTTAATTGTTCAGATTTCGCTCAGCATCAGGGGCTGTGCACCAAAAACCACCGCCACCAAGCTTCAAGTGCTGAAAGCCAAGATATCGCTCCTTTGCTCTCTCATTTTGTAGATAGCTGACGCATCCTGCTCATTCTCAATCCACCAAATATGATTCATCTTTGCTGCTGTGTTTCCACATGTGTTTCTGTTATTCTATACAATAAGATAATAGTATATCCTACCAGTGATAGATTTGAGGTTTTATCCTATGTCAGTAAATCAGGGGTGTGGAATTAATATTGCCCCTATGCCTCGGACATGCAGTTTCGGACGCCAGGCGGGTAGTTTTTTTTTCTACATTGAGCCCTGCTTCAGACAAGCTGAGCTAATTGTAGAGCGGGGAAGCCCTTGATCAGATCAGGTCTCAGCTGTCAGAAACTGCGCTGAAGCTCTGTTCTGTGTTGGAGGGCAGGTCCATTCACACCCATTCATTTTTCGGTGCCCTACCATTAGCATCCATTGAAAAACGGATCGCAACAGAAAGGAAGGAAATCAGAAGGTACAATTGCAAGTCAACAGACCCGCCAATGACTTTGGTGTAAATGCACCCTTAAGGTCCCTATAGATGGTGATTGTAAGATCTGTCCACGGGCATGTTAATCCCCTGTGCACACTTTACCAGTGCTGTCCTTATCTTGAAGGAATAACCCCCATCATGCAGAAAAATGAAATGATGAGTTTACAGCCAGCCTCTGATCCTATCATTTATGTGCTACGACTGCTGTACCCAGAAAACTGAGGCTTTTATTCTCCCAGGAGGTCTCTAGGAAGCTTTAGCCTTTCGTCTTTACACGTTCGAGTTCTGTCAGTTCTGCTGAGCGCTGCCCATACACTTGCCTCTCGCCATCTTCTGAGAAACTCCTCGTCCGTCATACTTGTACTAATCTTTCTGTTCCATTTTACCAGCCAGCATAGACCTTCCCAATGAGACTGATTTGGTATTTCTGCTGACGTGTAGAATTTACCTGGTGGTGTTGTAAGAAAGGATTACAAGTATACATAGCACAAGTTGAAGGTAAAGCTTAACTTCGGGTAAATGAAAGCCTAGCACTGCACGGGTTCAATGCGTGTTTTTGTCTAGGGGGAACAGAAAAAGAAGTTACACTTATTCCCTGCTCCTCCTGCAGCCGGTTTTCTCTCTCTATTTCACCCGGTCCTGGGTGTCCAACACTCACAATGCAGGAGTGGCTGCGACTGGCAGGGGGGAAGCAAAGAGGAGCACCTTTGGGAAAGCTGGTTGTGAAGCTGGGAGGTAGCTTGCAGGAGAGAGGAATAAGTGAAATAATACTTATTTTTTGTCCGGGGGGGTGGGACAGAAAAAGAACATTTATCCCTTGCACTGCACGGAGAGCCTCATTGCAAAGGTCAATGTATTTGTACTGGAGTTTATTTTATGATATCTAAATGCAAGAACAAAAATGTATAATAATGTTGCTTACAAGTCCTTCGATGTGGCATCTGCATTGTTTTTTTTAGGCTTTTTTTTAACCTTTATTTTTATTTGGTGACCCTGCCAGTAACACACTTCCTGTCTTAGAGTGACAATACTCATGATACGTTTTGGCTGGACACACACTTTAACAAGTGTTCAGAAAATGGAAATATGAAGTTTCTCTCTTCATCTGCAGTTCTACCTTTTTTAAGTCGGGACAATTTTTTTTATTAAATTTGCAAATGCAGGGAAGTAATTGTCCCCATATTGTCTGCATTCGTTAGTAATCTTGTAGTCTTGCCCATTAATCTACCTAGTACACGACTATTCCAGTCATAGGCTTTCCCAGGAAAGCATTGGGATATCGGCAGTTGGACAGCTCTGCTTTACATTACAGTGACTGGCACCATTCCACTCCTTAATCTCCGTAAAAGCAGGGTTATTTGCTTCAATAATGGTTGGCGTGTTGTCACCATGGGATGTGTACTTTGCAAACTCCTTGGATTGGCACTGTGCCCTTCACTGGTTTTATATCTCTGCTGCCTGTGGGGCACTTGATCTGGTATCTTGCTTGCCATCTGTAAAATAACGTTTTAGAATAGCAGCAGGAATAATAATGTGCTGCCTGTCATCACTGTGATCTATGCATTTGGTAGCAGATTACAGTTGCTGTATTGCAGGGAGAAGACTTGTCTAATGCAGTATTAAAATGTAAAATTAAAGCTTAACTTTAATCTGCTTATATTTTACTTTGCTGGTTCCTCCCCCACCCCCATCAAAATTTTAAATCACACCTTTCAGTTTTCATTAGGTAAGAAGTCTCCCCTTCTGTCGCCTAACTCCTACAATATACGGTATATTGTTTTTTATTACATACTTCTGTGTGATGTAAAAACTGAGATACAGACTTTGACAGCTCACTTCCTCCTGGCCACATCCGTAACTCTTGATTGACAGCTCTTATCTCACTGCCTCTTCACTTTCCCAGCACAAAAGAAGGCTCCCATTCCAGTTCTAATGCCTGCGCTGATTTCTGTGAGAGTGTGCCCCATCCCTTTCCATTCTTGTAAACTCACACAGAAACAGTGAGATGAAAGCTGTCAATCAAGAGGCCATCTCCTTTGCAGATCATGGTGGAAAATAAAGAGGAATGAGCTCAAACTCAGTTTCTGCTCCACACAAAAACATGGGAAAAATAGCAACATTTACTGTGCGAGTTTGGTGACTGAGCTGTGAAAAATAATACACAGTGACTTCTTCTTTAAATGCCTTATTTTAGACCCAGTGGCATCATCACTGGGTCTCTGTGCTCCTTTGTGCACTGCAGTATAGTTATGGCTGGTGGGGAATGCCCTCAGCCCTGATGCAAACAATGGGTTGGCTTTTCATAGAAGGTATGCAAAATTAAAAAGCCTTCATCAGTGTCAGTCTGGAGGTGTGGGCATTCCCAGTGGCGTCACAAGGGGGGTGCGGCCCACACCAGGGTGACACCATTGGAGGGGTGACACCAAAATGACTGTCATTTTGGTGTCACCCCCTCTAAAAAGTCGGGCACTCGGTCATCTCGCCGGGTGAACGTCCCCTCCTCTCTCTGCCAGCGTCCGTCAATTAGATGGCCAAACATTACAAAGTATGTATGTGGTCAACGGTCTGACATGTGTGGGAGGGTAGCGCAAGACTGGCATCGTCGGCAACCCATTTGTAAATGTAGGTATGTGGCGAAACTCATGCCTCTGGGGGAGACGTAGCAACCAAAGGTGAATAAGGATAAGTATTGAATTGGTAGCAAAAAGATTATTTGAAAAAAACTTTCTTACCTTATCGATTTTTTGTTTGTTTGTTTTTGCAGCAGGCAGCCTGGCTGAATCCCTGAGCACCTTCACAGTGATCTGCCCTTATCGAAAGACTATGGACAGGACTGTGTGCAATGTGTTTCGCTCATTAACATACAATGCAGAAGTCAGACTTTTAATCCCTTAACCCTTTGTTAGGACAGGCAGTGTTCAAATCTACTTTCCAAATTATAATCAACCCCTCACAACCCCTCCTAACATTACAAACAAGGAGAAATGCGTAGAAATTTGAACCCTTAAAGTGTATTTCCACTTTTGCAGCCAAACTGGCAGAACACCTATTTTATATTTGTTACATGTTCCCTTTCACATAGGATCAGCTACAAATTAAAAATGCTTCTTGCAGTTTAAATTGTTTTTACTTTGGGTTGAGGTTTAAGGCTGTGTTCACACCTGGGCGTTTTTCAGCGCTGATCGAATCGCTAAAAAAACGCTAAGCAAGTGAACTCTTATAATTTCCTATGGGCATGGTTCCCACCTGGGCGTATTTCAGCCCGTGGAAACACGCTGAAAAACGCCCTATGCCCAAACAAGTACAGGGGCTTCTTTTGGGGCGGTTTTCCGCACGTATCCATTGTTTTTCCCAAGTGCGGCTTGGGGTTAACAAACGGTAACCCCGAGCCACACTTGGGAATACAGCGTAGTTGTCCGCGATCCCTGCTGTGTCCTCCGGCCGCTGCCGTCTTCCGGGTTCCGTCCCTTATGAGTGTCCGCGTCGCATGGGGGCGGAAACGGCGGGAATTTTAAAAGTTAAAAAAAAAAAGAAAAGGAAAAAAAAAAGAAAAAAAAAAAAAATCATACCGCCAGGGAGGTATAAAAACGAGCATCAAACGCGTGTTTCACTGAACTAAAAAAAATTCTAAAAACGCGCCTATAGTACGCCCAGGTGTGAACCCAGCCTAAGGGTTATGTTTATTTTTCTTGATTCTATTTCTTTGAAAATGTTAGGAGTGGCTGTGTGAGGGGTGAGGGGTCTGAGGAGGCTTGTCCATTGTATGTTAGTAAAGCTTATCAGATAAACACAATCCTCAAATTTCAGTCCCAAGTCTTTCTATAAGGACAGAACATTGTGAAATAGCTAAGAAAAACCTGGAATCGGCCATCTTGCCTGATGCAACAAAACATCTAAAAAGTAAGAAATGTTTTTAAAAAGTAATTGTTCTGCATGCTGTGTGAACAGAATCACATAACAAACATTTTGGGGGGGTTTTCTCAAATTCGACTGCAAAAGTGGAAATACACTTTAAGAAACCCTAACCCATGTAAAAGCAGTTAAAGCCTGGGACACACTGCACGTGAAGCAAAGCATTGCAGAGCAAAACGAACCTGCGAGGCGCGGAGCTGAGCGCAGCCAGATGAAAGACTTCATCTTCAGCCAATCGGCTCACGCGTAACAACTCTGGCCTTTGCATAGTGACATGTGGGTTTATACGCACAAACCGATTGGCTGAATATGACATTTTTCATCTCGGCACACTCAGCTATGCTAGCTCTTGCAAGCTGACGCGCCGGATCGAAAATGTAAGGACACACTGAAGGCGAAGGTCTGCATGCCGCTTCGCATGCAGTGTGTCACAGGCTTTGAACGCCAAGAAGCATTTTTAATTAGTTTTTTAGCTTATGCTATGTGAATGAGAACATGTAACAAATAGAAAGTAGGTGTTATCCCAATTTGTCTGCAGAACAGGAAATACACTTTTAAGCAATTTCAGCCATCCCTGTATCCCTGCCGTCAGCCTGAGTTTCCATTCTCCGCCCTCTTCTGGAGAAGGGACTGAGCTAATTTTGTGTGAGTGAGTCTCCGTCACCCAGACTTTGAGCTGGGGGTAGAATAAGGGACTTGCCGTCGTCACCTGACCACCAAATAAGAGAGGCAGTAAACATTTATTTTTCCAAACACCTATGCTGGTATGGTATTTATATGGCATTTACTATTTTGCTATGGTGTTTGTTGTGGTAAGTTCAGAAACACTTTAAATGTTCAAAAATATCATACAGAGGCTTTACCTCTCTTGGCAGCATGACTCACAGGATGATGCCAACCAAGTGAAATGAGTAGATCAGAGTTTGCAGAACTGCTGGCTACACAAACTGGAAGTCCTGAGCTACTTGGGGAAGTATTTTACATGACTTTTATATGCCTTTATGTGGGGCTAATCTCCAACCTACAAGCAGATCTGAATGCACTGTGTGATTGGGCATCTATTTGGCAAATGAGGTTTAATGCTGAGAAATGTAAAGTTCTGCACTTGGGGACTAAAAACATGCATGGGTCATACACTCTAGGGGGAGTATGTTTGGGGGAGTCAATGATGGAGAAAGATCTGTGTGTTCTGGTAGACCATAGACTCAATATTAGCATGCAATGTCAAGCAGCAGTTTCTAAAACAAGCAAAATACTTTCTTGTATTATAAGGGGTCTCTACACTCCAGAGATAGAGACATCATCCTGCCCATGTACAAAGCATTAGTAAGACCTCATCTGGAATATGCAGTTCAGTTTTGGGCACCAATTCACAAAAAGGATGTTGTGGAACTGGAGAAAGTGCAGCGAAGGAGTGAAAATGTGGACAGACTCCCCGGGAGCTAGTTCTAGGTTGCTCAGTTAACTGGATGTATTCCTAAATGCAGAGATTATTACTGGATATTGAGTTATTATAGACATATTAAGCACCAGAAATTGTTGATCCAGGGAATATCCGATTGCCTTATGGGATCGGGAAGGAATTATTTTTTGCCTTCCTCTGGATGAACAGTGGGGTAACTGTGGGCATAACGTTCTGTTTTAGGTTTTATGTTCTGCTTTAGGTTAGGTTTTTTTTTTTTTTTTTTGCTCTATAGGTTGAACTCAATGGACTTGTGTCTGTCTGTCTTTTTTTCTAACCTGACTAACTATGTAACTATTAAAAGTGTATTGCCTACAAAACAAAAAGTCCGGCCTTGGCTGTCATCTTTGCAGTGGAAGTTAGAAATGAAAGCAGACACCTGACTGGTTGCTTACTGGCAACACCTCTGTTACTCTTTCTTCATTATTTATAGATCAAACCAAGAGGCTCTTATATTACAGTAGCGCATACGGTACCGAGGGGCTGTTGCTTTACTGGGCTGGCAGCACTGTGGTCTGTAACAGAGCTCTTATGCAAATTCAGGTTGTACCTATCTAGGTAGATAGGTTCTAGATGATTGCCAGACTATGACAATGCAAAACCTGCAAATGCAAACAAGCATGACGCATTTTAATATGGGAAAGACACAGAGTACAGTAATATACTGCAAATATTATTGTGTGTGTGTGTGTGTGTGTGTGTGTGTGTGTGTGTGTGTGTGATTGGTCCGGCATCTTGTTACTTTTATAAATCTGAGCTACAAGGAAATGACTAAGGGCAGGTTCACACCACTTACAGTGCGTTCCAGCTCGTTTAGCTGCTGCAACTCACTGGATCACATCCTGCGTTCTAGGACGGGGCATGGCACTGCAGCCACACACCCCTTCCCCCACCCCCGCCAGTGCGATCGCCTGCACCAAAATATGTGGCACATCAATGCCTGCGTTCCGGTCCAGTGCGATCGCAAAAATCGCACTGGACCGGAATGTTCTATTATACACCGTTTATAATAGTCTTTTTCTCATCGGGATCTAAAATTCTTCCATTTCTATTTGTTAAAGCTGAACTCCAAGATAAGGCAATATTGTCTAAAGAGGCATTTTTTTTTTTTACATGAATTGTGATATGTTTTGTGTATTTCTTACAGATTTTGCAGTAATACAGTTTGAAACCTTGCCTTTGTGCACCAGCTTCCTATGCTGAGACCAGTCACTGCTGCACTTTCTATGTATAGGTCTTGTATCCGCCCCCCTCCTGTAGATTTCTGCAGGTAGAGTGTAGTGGACACACACAGCTACTGCAAACACGAGCACGCACGGGTGCCTCCACAGTGGCGGCACCAATTCGGGGGGCGGGGGGGAGAGAGCCGAGGAGACTTACTTGAAAATGAGGAATTGCAGGAATTAGAAAACAAAAAAAAGAACACAGGATCTGCATCTCAGACGGGTGCTCCTGTGTATACAGATAAAAAAAGTAAAGCTTTAATGTCACTTTAAATTAAAACTTGTGCGCCTGTAGTTAGTTCAGCTTTAAGCAATATATACAACTTCTTTTGCAGAACCTAATTATTTCAAGCATAAAGCTGAACTTCAGCCTCACCCTTTTTCCTTCATGACTTTAGAGACTGTCAGTTCCCCTCCTCTCCTGCAGTCATTGTCCACCTCTCTCAGCTATTAGATTTCTCTGCTATCAATTGTTTTGCGTGCAAGCATTATATGAAAGATCATTTGGCATCCCTTTTAGATGTGCATGTTCAAGCAACTGATCTGCAGATTGCACAGCTAAAATCTGCAGCATCCAGTGGCCAGCAGGGAGAAGCATGCATGTCTAAAGGGATCCCAGGGGTCTGTTCTTTCATATAATGCTCCCTAGCAAGGTGTTGTGATGTTTACAGAAGCCTGACGGCCCCCTCCCAGCAAACTTCGAGCAAAGAGCAGCAGACAGACCCAGTCATCAGATCAATGGGCCTCAAAAGAGGTATTTCTTAAAAGACAAAACAATTTGATTGAAAAACTTTAATTGGGTGTTGATCGGGGATGGGTGTACAAGTGAAGGGGTTTATGCGTACATTACACTTTAGCTTTAGGGCAGGTTCACACCATTTTCCGGACCAGATCTGTTTCGGAAAATGGTGTGAACCTGCCCGCAGTTCCAGTGCATTCCAGACCAAACAAAATGAGACATGCAGTATTTTTTTGGTCTGGTCTGGAATGGACTGCGCTGGTGTGAACAGAGGCCAGAAACAGCATAGGGATACATTATGATGCACTTTGGGTTCGGAACAGGGGCTGACTGGCAACTTTTAGCCCAGGGGGCAAGTACAACCCAGAGGCCCATGATGCGGCAACTTGACCCCCCTCCCGCTTTGCCTCTTCCCCCGCCTTCTCCCCGCCCGTCTGCCACTTTTGCCATCCATGTAACAGTAGTGTGAATGTATTTATCGGTTTAGGAAATGTAAAGCACTGGTAGTGGAGGGATGCCACGTCAGGGCTGTGCGATGTGGTGTGAATGGGCCCCCAACCCATATCTAAGCCTAAAAACAAAAATGTAATATGTTGCAGCGTACCAGCCATTTCTTTCCCTTTTTCTCCTTGTGATCCCATCACTGACATCCTTGCTGTCCTAGGATGAAAGCTATCACTCACTGTACTGTATCTATGGAGAAGCAGCATAATCATCCTAAGACAGGATTACAAAACACTTTCCCCTATACTCTTTTTCCATAATATAGGCAGAGGTGTTCTGTAGTCCTCTGAGATACACACCATTTACAAAGTAAACTTACAACATAATTCACATTAAGGCAAATCCAATACACACAAAAAAAACTAAACCCCTTGCCATATTTATACAGTCATATTTATAAGAATAAAATACATTTCCACTGACATTCTGTTATATAGAAAAAATAATTTTCAGATCCTCATGTACAAAAGGAGGGAGAGAAGAGCGAAATAATAAAGGAGAAGGAGGATAGAAAATGAAGAAGAGAAAAAGAAAGAAAAAAAAGTGCCTGCTAAAGTCTAAAGTGTGTAAAAAAAGCTGTGCATAAAAAAAAGGTGCCTATTATATTTGTAATGTGTATATATAGACTGGCACCCCCGGAGGACACATTTTAAAGCCTCCCACCACATCAGCAACGACATAGGGTCCAGGTGATGATCTGCCACAAGATGTGGCAACCAATTTTTTTGCACTTACTGAAAAGATATTACACAATACTTTCAATGTTGTATTTAATAGACCAGAACTTGACACATCAAAGTTAATTTGTAAGTTAATTTGTAAGTTCAGGACATAAGAATGCATTCAGGTACCTTAACTATTAACAAAATGTATCTTATTTGTTTATCACTCAGTTGTAGAACCTCAAATCATCTCTGAATTGGTGCTGACACTGTCCTTCCTTCCGGAGGGTGGCTACTTTTTGTTCTCCATGGTCCTTGTGTGTTGTAAAGTAGCCACCACTCCAAGCTCACTCCCGTGATAGACTACAATCTCAATACAAATAGTATGCTAAACATGAGAGTGTAGTCTATCACAGAAGCGAGCTCGGAGCGGTGGCTACTTTACAACACACACATGGACCATGGGGAACAAAAGTAGCCACCCTCCGGAAGGAAGGACAGTGTCAGCACCAATTCAGAGATGATTTGAGGATCTACAGCCGAGTGATACACAAATAAGATACATTTTTGTTAATAGTTAAGGTTCTTGACTCCTGAGTTTAGTGTCACTTTAAGCATAATGGTGGTGGTGTTACACCCGACATCTGTTATTTCAGATGCTACCAATGAATCGTAGGTATTAAGCTACATGGAAGAGATGCAGGTCCAGTCTTGGAAGCCTATTGATTCCCCTGGTGTCCTCTTTCAGGCTTGGAGACTTGAGAAGCTTTATTAAGTGAATGTGAATGTTTTTTCTTAAGCATATTAAAGTGAACATAACCCTAGCTTATATGAGAGTATTGGGGATAAGCTATGGTATTATGATGGGGACATTTGGGGCTTATAAGGATTTTGCTAATGCCGGGTTAAAAGAGGATTTTTATAAATTAATATTGGTATTACTGGAACAATAACGCAAGGAATGGGAATATTGTAATTATGGAAAAAATATTTGAGCTGTTTTTTTTGTGTGTTTTTTTAAAATAATTTTTTGGAGTATCCAGTTTATTTCTTGGTGGGGATCCAATCTGGTTGAACACGGAGTCATGATGAAGCATTTTGTTCCTCATGGCTCTGCTTGTAACAAATTCCAAAACAGAGGAGAAGATAACCCGTGTGCTCATATAGTAAATCATAATCTGACCGCTGGCCTAAACTGGGCGACAAGTCTGAGTAATCCAAGTGTACAGATATTAATAGAAGCCTAGGCTAAATGTAAAATGTTAGGGGCAGTCACAAGTTTCTCCTGCCATTCAAACCACGCCATTTACTGTTGTATTATGACAAGGTGGCATGAATACACGGGAGTCATGTGACTAGTGCACCATGTTGTACTCTCCAAAGACTTGTATAAGGGTGTTTGCACTCTAATATCAATGTGCATGAATGCTGATCTACTAAATGTAATGGAAAACATTATTTGTGTGATGTTTGATATTTGTCTTTGTTATTTTAGGTAGGGATGCACAGATACTTTTCGAGTACCAGTGCAGATACTTGGCATTTTCATGAGAACTAACCGGGTTGCAGCTGGGACCTGGCTCTGGCACTCCACCACTGTCCTGAAATCATTCGTCTGTATTGTTTTAGAAAAACTGTCACATGACAATAAACAAAAATGTATCAGTACTCGCACTTGTAAGTACTCTGCAAGTACCAGTACTCGTACTAGCAAAACTGGTATCTGTGCATCCCTTTATTTATATTTATAAAAACAAAATCGTACATTAAAACAGAGATGTACAAATCCCAGGAGCTCCGTGTGCTCCTTACAAATGACAGCTGCCTCCTAATTTTTGAATTTTTCTCTAGTGTAGTCTTGGAGCTCAAAAGTATCAGTGCATGTACTCGTACTTGTACCGAGTACTGTACTTGGTATCTGTGCAACCCTAATTTTAGGCAATGGAGATATGTGAAACTTGAATGAAGTAGGCCAGCAGTTCTTTAAATTAAACAGAGAAGGGAAGGGAGAAGCGCGGCAAGCCGAGTAGGGAACAGGGCGATTTTTTGCTGAACCTTGTAAGGGTGGGAGAGGGGGGGCTGGAAAACTGGGACCTAATATAAGTTCCCAAACTTCCGTGGTTAGTCCAATTAGTTCGAGTGTGGTCCCAAAAAATAAAAAACATCAAATTGTGGAGGTAAATGAAATGGCGTGTACAAAAAAGAGAAAAAACAGAAAAAATCTAGGGACTTACCCTTAGGTAAAAAATATTACGTGGTGATCGACGGAGGGTGGAGTTTGATGATGCTGGTGTCGCACGGGTTCCAGTTTGCCAGGGGTGATGTCTGTTCTCTAAAATCTTGTAAACGGAAGTTGGCGAGGAGGTGTAGGTGAGGTATTCTTTGCTTTGCTTGCCTAGGGTGAGGGGTGTTTGCGGGATCAGTAGCGAGGGCTAGAGGTGGATGGTTGCGGTGTCTGCAGTGTCTTGACTGTGACCTTGCGTTGGAGGGATGTCTATTTTCCCATTGATATCAATATAACCACTTCATCGGTGATGAGACGCTGTGGCTGGGTGGTTGCTGACAGGGAGGGGGACACAGGTGGCTCGTGTTTCCACAATCCTGAGGCTGAAAGACCTGGTGCTGTGGTGGTGGGCAGTGGCTAAGCACTTGAGGTGGGGTGCCCCGGTTCGTATCCAGAACAGATGGAACTCACGGGCATCAAACTGGCTGAGGGGGAAGGGGGGGGGAAAGCCGGCGGCTGTTGATAATGCGATGCTGCGGCCGTGGTTAGGGTGCCAGCGTGATGGTAATAGGCTGACCTGGAACAATCAATGTGTGTCCAGGGCTGGCAGAACTAAAAGGCATGAGGCTAGCGGAGGCTGGGTCTGTGTGGAACGTGGAAAAGGGGCAGTTCTTTAAAGTTTTCTTAAATTGAGCAGATTATTATTTCCGGCGAATGAAATTCAATGCATACAAGTAAAACCTAAAAACATTTAATTTTCACCAGTAATTTTAAAATTCATCAAGTAAGTGTGTACAGATTAACTAATATGTCTGTCATCTTTGCACAGAGGGTAGCTCATTAATCCTGCTTAACGCTAATGAAAAACAATCTGGATTGCTTTCCTTTATGACTGGGAGCAGAAACTCAAACAAAAGATCCGTGTCTAGCCTTAAAAACCAATTGTTTCACTTCACCAAGCAAATCCCCAGAGTTACAAAGGATTAGTTGACGTGGGATTGCCAAACATGTCCTCATGTAACAAGCATTGTCATCCTTTGCTCTCTAATTTTGGTCTTTATCAGAGTTTATGAAAATTGTTTGAGCCAAGTTACGCTGGTTGTTGTTTGGGCTCCTTTTTATGAGTTAAACGGTTGGTGGTATTATTTATTCAGATGATAGACATAAAAACAATATGTTTTTTGGTTGCATAATTGGTAAGTGTTCTCTGTAGATGATAGGGGGGTGGTTTGGGCAGTTGTCTCGGGTCCGTAGCTGTAGAGGGGCAACTCAAAATCAGCAGTGTAGTTTAAAGTGACACTAAACTCAGGAGTTAAATCTTAAAAATGCATTAAGTACCCTATCAACAAAAATGTGCCTTATTTATGTATCACTCAGCTGCATATCCTCAAATCATCTCTGAATTGGTGCTGACACTGTCCTTCCTTCTGGAGGGTGGCTACATTTGTTCCCCATGGTCCCTGTGTGTGTTGCAAAGTAGCCACCGCTCCAAGCTCACTCCCATGATGGACTACAATCTCAATACAAATTATTCAACTAAATGTGAAATTGTAGTCCATAACAGGAGCAAGCTTGGAGCAGTGGCTACTTTACAACACACACAGGGGCGGTCATTATTTGTGTATCACTGCCCCTGTGTGTGTTGTAAAGTCAGCATGCATTCAGAGATGATTTGAGGATCTACAGCTGAGTGATGCACAAATAAGCTACATTGTTGTTAAACAGTAAGGTACTTGCATGGATTTTTAACATTGAACTCCTGCTGATGGCAAAAAAACTTTTTGTGTAATGTCTATACAATAAATAAATAACCACCCTACCAGCAGTGTGTATACACATTATTTCCAGTGGCAAAAATAAGGCTAGTTCACACCATTTGCCTTCATTTCCAGAGCTTTAAAAAAAAAAGTCCAGCATGCTGCATTTTGTTTTCGGTCTGCAACGCAAAAAAAACACATGCAAACACACCTGAATGCACTGGAAGGCGCCTCAAACACAAGGAAAACCAATTGAGACAAAAAAGCGGAATTTGGCAAAAATGCTCCTGACCGCGGAAATGGTGTGAACAAGCCCTCCGTCAAGGTCCATATAAGTCCAAGAGTGTAATTATTACACCACATAAGCAAAAATCCATAAATCACAGTATCTCAGTTAGGGCTGCAACTAATTATTATTTTCATAATTGATTAGTTAAATATTCGGATTAAAAGAAAATTAAACACCATCCCAATTTAAAATAAAATACACAAATAGATTTTTGCAAACATTAAGTTTACTTCAGAATAAAACTGCATGCACAATTTTTTGCAATCGCACCGCACTGGAATGCACGGCATTGTGGTACCGCACATTCCGGTGAGGACGATCATGCTCCCCACAGCTCCCCTTCACTTTTTTTAGTTTGTATTTTTAATCATTTGAGGGAAGACGGCTTTATTTCATTTTTTGTTTTTACTTTTTCATTTTGTTTTCTATATTTATTTGTTTACTTTACCATTAGTGGGTTGGGGAAAACTCTGGGGTCTAAACAGACCGCTGATATTTCCTTTTTGAAATAAAAAAAAGAGATTGAGGACATATAGTCCTCAATCTCTTTTTCTGCAGCCCCAGCACTCAATGAACAGAAAGCACTCAGTGCAGAGGCTCCCTGTTCATTTATAAATTGAGGAGATAGTAAACAGATACTATATCTACAATCATGAATGAACAGGAAGTGATGTGGAGCACTTCCTGTTCATTCATAATTGGGGACACAGTATCTGAACACTATGTCCTCAATTATTTACAAACATCGTAGTGATCAGTGCTGATCACTGCGATGTTTGAATATTATATAGAATGATCAGCAAATATTTTACATATTTGCTGAGTGTCCTGCAGCTCTCCTTCCCGCACTGTCCCGCATGGCCTTCTGACAGCTTTCTCCTCCCCTCTGGGCGCCGGCAGGTGGATCGGCTCTGTGTCCACTCCTATCCATGCTGGGGGGGTGGGGGGTGGGTTGTGGAGCTCTTCTCACAACTGGGCACCAGCTGCAAAGGCCTGTGTCCCCTCTGATCCCCACTGGGTGCAGCAAGGATCGGAAAGGGACACAGAGCCGATGAAACACAGGCTTCCAGCGTGGAGGAGAGAACTAGGGGACCCAGACCAACTAATCAGTAATGAGAATCATTGACAATTATTCTCATTATCAATTCATCAATTAGTTGGTTTCAACCCTAATCTCAGTAAACACCAAAGTGAGTTCCAACTGTTAATGGTCACATTCACTGTGCTCCCCTCCTCTCTGAAAACTCCTCCAAATCTGTCCAAAAAATTCAATGCAATATGGCGGCGTTCTGTATCAGCCTGGAGTGTACCTAGAGTGATGATCTGCAAGGGCATGTCCGAGTAGAGTTTGGCAAATGGAGTACATCAGGAATGGTGCCAGAAGTAACAGGTGGAGCATACCAGAAATGCTGCCAGAAGCCAGGACGTGTAATGTACCAGGAACAGTGGCTACAGACTGTGTTAAGCAGGCGACATTCTGGTATAAAGATCAACCACACAAGTTAATGAAATAGACTGATTGGGTTAAATAAAGCTGTGATTTTACTATGAACAAAAAATGCAAGAAATGCCCATCTGACCTTCTAGTCACTATTGTGTTGCAGCTTCTGTACTCCTAGTATTTGTTATTTGTCCGTGTCTGACATGGACTGGAAACAACCTACAGAACCATGGCTTTCTTCTGATAATGTGAAGGAGCCTATTTCCCCTTGAATTTGAATTAAAAAGTTATCTCTGCACACAACACCAAAAGAGACTAGCTGTACTTTTTTGTTGTTGTCTGGTCTGGAATGGACTGCGCTGGTGTAAAAAGAACCCAGAAATACAATAGGCATACATTGGAATGCTTTTTTGGTCCGGGAACAAACTGTTCTGGTCTGGATATGATTCGGACATGGTGTGAACAAGCCCTTAGGGATTTCACTGACAGAGTTATACTCCCTACTTAGGTTTAAATTATCTGGAATGACTCTCTATCATCTGATAGTGGTGACTCCGATTTGTGAATACATGTCTGTGTTGGTACAATGGTACAATTTATTAAATGAGACCTATTGCGATCTATCTCAAGGACAAACCCTTGTGTCCTGAAGCTTTTGGCTCAAATGTATGGAGCCCTACAGTTCAGCTGAGTTGGTCCCTTCCAAGCACCAAGCTTGGAAGACACCAGACAGGCAGGGGTGTAATGTCTGTTCACATGCGAAGGGCACTTTGTGTTTGTGCCTGAGATGTCAAGGATACCCCCAAGAAGCATATGATATGTTTGACCTTTTAATCCTTTTACTGCCATGGATGTATGTACCAAGTCTGTGGCAGCACTGACCTAAAAACATTAGCCTCAGGCTTTTTGCCTTACTGTTTTACATTAGCATCCAAACTTTGCTGATGGTGAAATTCAATTTTCCCACAACACTTGTTTCCCATGCCATTGGCTGCCATACAACCCCAAAACTTAAAGGATCTACTCCCATGTTTAACTGTTGGCAATGTGTTTTTTTTTTTTTTTAATCAAACGGTGCTATTTTTGCATCTTCAGAGTAGTATGTATGTTGTGTAAATCAAATGATACAAACCCCCCTAAAATCTATTTTATTTCCTGGTGGTAATGCAACAAAATAGGAAAACTGCCAAAGGGGGTGAATACTATTGAAAGCCAATACATATGTATGTTATCCTATATATTAGCTGTTTGCCTGAAGTTCAGTTTTAACTGCCATTTTTTTGTTTTTTTTTGTTTACTTTATTGATGGTGGAAATTGCAAGATAGAAGCTTTTTGCTGTGCTTGTATAGCCTTTCAGTGCTTTGTAGGCACCAGTTGACTTCATTTTTTTGATCCTCACTCAGTGCTTAGAGGAGCCTATGGTGGTTTTGTACCAACTCAGTTTGTAGTGTCATATGTTAAGCTCTGCTTTTCTCAGCAGGTGACAACTCCCAATGGATTCTGTATTTGGGTATTTGACAGTTTTTAAAGTAAAAGGGTGCTAGAGCCTTTTGTGATGTTTGGGGAACTTAGCACGTATGGTGAGCGCTTAAGGACCAGTCTTGAAGCCGTTTTAACATAAAAATGACAGTCTTTTATTTCTCTTGTAACAGAAAATGGCTTTCTTCAGCAACACAACATGCAATCTGCTTATATTTCAGGAAGTAGACAATATAACAATGTCTCACCACCTCAATTGTCACATATACTCCACGTGACTCCTCCACACATCCCTTGTGTGTCACAGGCTCACTAAGCCCCCTTGGCTGATTCCCAGGTGCCTCCAGCGCACACACAACCTCCTGGATCCACTCTGGCTTCTGGGTGGAGTCCGCCTTACTCCTGGACACAACCTGTCCCTCTTCCCAGCAGGAGCCCTCATGTGCCTGCCGCCCACACCAACTCCTCCCTTGAGCTCTGGTCTGGGCTTTTAATGAGGCTGCTCTCAGCCACCTAATCATTGGCAACACCTGACCTCAGGACTGGAGATTTCATCCCACCCTGAACTCTAAAGCTGGCCATACACTTTACAACCATCGCACGATTTTCGTCTTGCAAAAGTTGTAAAGTAATTAAAAGCTTGTACACTCTGCCCATCTTGGACAGGCAGAACGTATTTGCGATCATCGCTGCCCCACGGGCAGCGGTGCGCACACCGGCCTGTGCGGCATTTGTCTCCCGAGAACGCCACTAACCCGCCGGCAATCGCACGATTCTCGGTGGGTTTTCAAGCCTGCTCGGGAGACAAAAGATGTGTGACCATACAGTAGAAACGGTCGCACACCTTCATTCAACCTGGCGATTATCGTACGATCGCGGGATTTCCCGCGATTATCGTACGATGATCGGCAGGTGTATGGGCACCTTTAGAAATCTCCAGAGATCCAGATCCCAGCTACAATCCAGAAAAACCGGAAGAAACTGAAAGGCCAGCTTCTTTCCTGCCTAACTTTTTACATTATGGAACCTCTCAGCCCCTCTGGCTGAGAGTCCTGGGTGACTATGTTGCCAGCATACTCCAAGGCATTGCCATGCATTGCCGCAATGACAATTTTCATTGTTCCCATGTTTTAAAGTTTGTGAAATAAATGTAATTGTGCATTAACATTTGCAAATATGTGGTTTTTAATAAAACTGTTTCCTGCTGTAGTTTACTACTGTTCACGTATGAAATTAACTAAACATGTAATGCCACATTTTCACATCGGGACAAACAAAGAAAATTCTTAGGTACTGGGATGCGTGAGAGTAGCTTATGATCTGAATTAATGTTCCATTTGCTTTTCTGTTGTTCTTATTGTCGCCACTTCATGCTGGCAATGTCCATATTTTGTTTGCAATCATTATATATCTCGGGTACACACCGTTCCCAGGCTGTACTGACCTCAGCAAATGAATGTAGTGCGATGAGTATGCCTAAAATCTGATTTATCTGAACCTGTTGACTTCAATCTGCCATTATGGAGCAGCAAATTAGCATACAGTGCACACACTCAAAAAGCTGAAAGAAGTAGATGAGAACCATATATACTCGTGATGATTATATTCTAACCGCTTGAGTTCATTTATCTTAACAAGATAAAGATCTACATCCTAAATGTGCAATACACTGCCTGTATATGTATAGTTATGGATATTCTTAAAGTGTATGTATAACTAAAACCTTTTCCTTTGGGTAGAGTGGGAAAACCCTAGAACCCCTGTGAAGTTTTTATCATTGTTTTTGTCCTCACTAGGGATGAGCCCAGCTTTGGACCAAACCCAGTTGGAGCCTGAGTTCCTTTGAACTAGGAAGTGCCATGGGCATGTCCACCTATTCAGGGTAGGACATTCACCTCCAGGGGAGGGATGCTTGTTCTGATGTAATTTACCTAATATGGCCACATAGCCATTTAGGTAAATGTCTTTTACCAAATATAATAAGTACTATCTTTGTCGCACTCCTTACCGATATGTCCCTTTATAGTGGGGGGTGCTCGCAGCGACCGCGGATGATGCCGCAAATGTCAGCAATTGTAGAAATGTCACCAGCACACCAATCCTTTTTTTTTTTAACCAAATATAGACACATAGCTAAATAAGGTCAATGCCGTCAGGCCAAATAAGCCCAATTACAGTTTTAGATTATTTTTTTAGGTTGGACAAGCTATACGCATATTTTTGCAAGTTCCATCCTTAAGACCTAAAAATGCCCTTTTGACAGGTAGGATGAACAGTTTTAACCTTTGACTTTATATGACAATATTTGCATGAGAACCAGACACAGGAGGCTTGTGTTGGATTCGCCTCAATCACTTTCCTCCTACATATACACTGTTATCTGACTTAATATGCTTTTTCTTCTGTACAGACTGTAATGACTGTCCTTAACACCTTTTAATATTCCCTTCTATTTCTGTCCTCTAGTGTTTTATACCAGTAACATAGCTGACCAAAAATGAGCCCAAGGATTAAGAAGTATAAATAACTGTGTATACACTACTGTTAGAAACTCGATCCAAATTAGCACACATCTCTGATTAAAGTGACTGCAATCAATATGTAGAAAGCTTACCAAAGCACTTATACCACTTAATAAAAATTATTAGCACCCATGGTCTTTCACTATAAAAATGCAGCTGTCACACAAGTAAATGTGTTTCTGACATGTTATACAAAGCTAATGGTTCTTTGTAAAATGATGACCTAGAATTTGGGGACTTTGACCCTATCATTTTTACTTTACTCATTAACTTTGTAGGATTTAAAATACATACCGTATATATTGTGAACTGAGCTCATTTGCTCCAAAGTCACTTGTAAAGTGGCAGCAATTTTGAATGCCGTATGATTGACAGATATAACATTTGTTTAGCATCTAATTAGGTATGCACCGATATATTTCAGCCGCGTCTCTCCTCCCCGCACCGCCCAGCCTTCTGTGACAGATCAGGAGACCGGCAGTGCGGGGGAGGAGTCAACTGTCAGATCGAAGATCTCCTCCCCGCACCGTCGATCCAGGATGGAGAGCGGGTACAAACACTGAGCAATCAGTGAAGCTAAGTGTTTGTAAATAATTGAGGACATAGTATGTTTACTGTGTCCCCAATTATGAATGAAGGGGACTGATCTATATCACCTCCTGTTCATTCATGATTGTGGTTATAGTAAACACACTCTGTTCTCATGTTATGAATGAACAGGAACACTCAGTATAGAGGATTCCTGTTCATTTATAACAGATGCTGCATAAAAAGAGATTGAGTATTGTGTTTAGACCCCTAATATTTCCCTGAAGCCCCTAAAAATAAAGTAAACAAATATATTAATATTTTTTAAAAAATTGAAAAAGTTAGAAAAAAAACTATCGGTTTCGACCAGTCTTTTTTTTTTCTCATTTCGGTTTTGTTTCCGTTTTGAAATGTTCATTTCGGTGCACCTCTACATCTAACGACATGAAATAGTCATAATTCTCCTGGTAGCTGATGACCAGGGTGATGATCTAGATTGCCTAGGCATTATGTCATAAAAGGTATCGTGGGAATAGCATTTTTTTTTGTTTTTTTTATTTAGAGCATGAAAGCTGTATTTTTTTTTTCTTTCAAATTGTTTTTATTTTGTGTCGGCACAACCAAGAGGAGTCACATGAAGATACCGTCGCACTCCTTACCGGATGCTCCTTTAGTGAGAAGATGGGTAGATGTAATGACCTTGAATGGCGCTGCTTAGTCAAACGGCTATCCAATAATGATTAAGGGGACCCTGTGTGGCCCTGTAATGTTGCGCATTTTGATAAGACAACATGTGTGAATAAAGAAGACACGGTTTTGGACACTACTTTATGGTGTGCTGGTGACGTTCTTTGATATCGGCACAACCAAGAGGACATTACCCTCAGCCCAGGTCCTGAAGGACTGAGGCATATCGGACCCTGTCATGACTAGGTTTCTAAAAGCTAGGTAGTAGACCCCCCTTAAGGTCTACCATTGCACCTGGTAGGCTTTTTTCGTTTGGTGCAAAGCGAGGAGGTTTTATTCTTAGTGACATGAATCTTATCTTTCCTCCACTCTGGTCTATCCCTGTGTTTAGCCTCAGCTCTATCAAGGGTCGAATTTCTGCCTTGGCGATTATTTTTCAGAGACCACTTGCCTCTCACTCTCTGGTGAAGGACTTTGTGCAGGGAGTTGCTCACATTTCCTCCTTGTATGGTGACTGTGGGACTTCACCTTAGTCCTACAGCAAAGCCAGTTTGCCTGCAAACAAAAAAACAAACAAAAACAATTTCATTTTCTAACTATTAGA